>NC_134409.1:10858159-11158159 GCF_038048845.1 Mixophyes fleayi
GCACAGTGCTGCTCTCCTACAGGCACTGCAGCCCTAATACCTGTCATCATTTAGTCCTCACATTACACAACTTGTCTTTTATAGTTGAAAGTGACACATAAAATGCACATTTATGTTTTTATTTATTTTTTACTGTATATCTGTAGCTCTTACTGCCAGTTATATGATAAAAAACAAACATGTCAGACAGTAGTCTCAGTTCAGCATGTTACTAACACTAGTATTGCACAATATAACCAGGTCAGTATCAAGAATAAATAAATATATTTTATTACACATTGTTTATATTGTAAGTACCTGGGCGAGGACAGGCACAATATAGTTAATTATATGTTATTTGTATTACTTTAAATTATCTTCCTACCTTTTTTTTATGATAATGTTGCCACTAGGTGTCACTGTTGTATTGATGTCCTATTATTAATTTCCCTCTGTAGGCAAAGCAATGTCAGCTACTATTCTTAATAGTGGAGGCAGGAATCAATTCACTCGGGAGTAGGCAACTTTAATTTCTTTACTGAACATTTACAGAAATATAAACGGGAAATAAATCTTTATAACCATGATGTTTTCTCTTTACACAATACTGTAAACTATAAAGTGTATTACATGGTGTTTATTGATAGTCAATTATATGTTGTAACAGTCTGGTAATACAGAACCTACTTTTATTTTCGATCTTAAATAAACAATATTTCCAGGAAAGACAGCAACAGCAGTATTTTCTATTGTCAGCTCAACTAAATAAGTATTTTCCTTGTGAATTGATCGCACCAATTACCTGTTAATGTTTAGCTTGACAATAGGAATTGCTCACAATTCAGATATGCTTAATGAATGATTTGTATCAGTAGTGTGGTATTATGTGTGTTCTCAATCACACAAGATTAAATAGACAATGTGTGATTGCGCAATCGGTAAATAAAATAGGTGACAGAGATCTCAAATGTTTAGATAGCTCAGAGTTTCTGTTTGTTGCTATAAACGAAGGCAAAAGCTAACTCTCGGCTTTACATTTATATATACAACGATCAGCCACAACATTAAAACCACCTGCCTAATACTGTGTAGGTCCCATTTGTGCCGCTAAAAGAGCTCTGACCCATCAAGGCATGGACTGCACAAGACCTCTGAAGGTGTCCTGTGGTATCTGGCACCAAGACGTTAGCAGCGAAGTCCTGTAAGTTGCGAGGTGGGGGCTCCATGGCTCGGACTTGTTTTTCCAGCACATCTCACAGATGCTCGATCAGATTGAGATCTGGGGAATTTGGAGGCCAAGTCAACACATTGAACTCTTTGTCATGTTCCTCAAACCATTCCTGAACAATTGTTGCAGTGTGGCAGAGCACATTATCCTGCTGACAGAGGCCGCTGCCATCAAGGAATACTGCTGTCATGAAGGGGTGTACTTGGGCTGCAACAAGTTTAGGTAAGTGGTACGTGTCAAAGTAACATCCACATGAATGTCAGCAGAAGATTGCCCAGAGCATCACACAGCCTCCGCCGGCTTGCATTATTCCCATAGTGCATCCTGGTGCCGTCTCTTCTCCAGGTAAACAACGTACACGCACCCAGCCGTTCACATGATGTAAAAGAAAACATGACTCATCAGACCAGGCCGCCTTCGTCCATTGCTCCATGGTTCAGTTCTGGCGCTCAGGTGCTTATTATGGTCACTTTCGGCAGTGCATAGGGGTCAGCATGGGCACTCTGACCAGCCCCATATGCAGCAAGCTGTGATGCTCTGTGTGTTCTGACATCTTTCTATCATAGCCAGCAGTAACTTTTTCAGCAATTTGTGCTACAGTATCTCTTCTGTAGGATTGGACCAGGCGGGATAGCCTTCAATCCCTACGTGCATCCATGAGCCTTGGGCGCCCATGACCCTGTCGCTAGTTCAACTGTTGACCTTCCTTGGACCACGTTTGTTAGGTACTAACCACTGCATACCGGGAACACCCCACCTGCCATTTTGGAGATGCTCTGACCCAGTCGTCTAGCCATCACAATTTGGCCCTTGTCAAAGTCACTCAGATCCTTACACTTGCCAATTTTCCTGCTTTCAACACATCAATGTCAAGAACTGACCGTTCACTTGCTCCCTAATGTATCTCGTCCCTTGACAGGTACCATTGTAATGAGATAATCAATGTTACTTACTTAATTTGTCAGTGGTTTTAATGTTGTGGCTGATCAGTGCATACGCTCAGGGAGTAGGGGGTATACGGTGGTACGCCATACCACCACTTCACCTACTGCCTTCATTGTAAAACTAACAAATTCCATTCACTTACATTTCCATTACATTTTTCATACCTCCACTAGAAAATCCCACAGTATAAACCTTAAGGGTAATTTATATAATTTAATTAAAAGGACCTTAATCCTTTGGATAACTGCTCCTCTTTCTGTCCTACCCTTGCCTATAGCCAGATGCTGTTTATGTGAAGGCTGAGGGGTAGATTTATCCAACCTTCTAAAAAAGGAAAAGTGGATGTGTTGCCCATAGCAACTAATCAGATTATAACTATTATTTTCTGTACTGGAATGTAGAATATATTAATCAGTAGCTAGAATCTGATTGGTTGCTATGTGCAATATCTCCATGTTTACTTTATAGGTTTGATACATTTATCTCTCGCACGCAGCCACGTCCGAATCCAGCTTTGGCCATCTCAGTTACTTGTTTTCCTGCCGTATCTCTTGCTCCAGCTACAGGGCTACTCTAAGTTCTGATCAGCAGTGATGACAGTCTCGTATGCACGCTATAACATGCATGCAAGTCTTCAGTCATGAGCAGGTCACAATGCGATGTACACAGAGATGGTACAGCTGCTTTTTAAAACTGAAAACATTTACTTTCTTTTAAAGAGGCAATTAGCATAAAGTACATCTCCTCTTAGAATGTAATTATTTAACATCATTGTTCGATTATTTTTTTAGTTACTTATTTGACAGTCCGGTCTTTTATCTGAAAACACAATGTGTTAGCAAGTGATAAGTTACGTTTTAATTCAGCAGTAAGTGGGTTACCATTTATTGGAATAGAAATGGCTCGATTCGGAATTCGCTTTACCTCTATCTGTTACATGCAGACACTGAAGCTGTCTTAGTAATAAGGCTGATTAACTTCCATCACTCTGTGTGTTTAGATTTTGATGAGGGTGTAATATACTGCGTGAATTTCCCTAATCAGTCATGTCCCTAAATCCCAGCTACCACTGATAGTCACATAGGAGCAGGCTCCATTCTCATCACATCCTCCCATTCCCGGTAACAAGACTTTTTTCGGGCTGTACCCACTCTATGGAATTCCCTCCCTCGCACAATAAGACTTTCCTCTGGTCTACAAACTTTCAAGCTTTCTCTGACAACTCAACTCTTCAGGCAAGTTTATAATAATCCTCAACCACCCTGTTAATCTCACTAGATTACCCTATTACCACCCGTTACACAATCCACACAAGACAACAACCCTCTGACAAACATTGCTGTGTGACTGGATCATATAGCATATTAATCCCTTTTTGGTTTTTTTTACCTTTGCAATCTGGCTGGACCGAAATACAATATGTAAACTTAACCTCATGTATCCAATTCCCATTGTCCCATAGATTGTAAGCTTGCGTGCAGGGCCTTCTCACCTCTTTTTCAGTTTTACCCAGTTTGTTTACTACTGTGTTTGTCCCCAATTGTAAAGCGCTACGGAATATGTTGGCGCTATATAAATAAATGATTAAGATGATGATGAAGCTCCCTTAAAGGGACAATCCCTTTTTGACTGGAGTTCTTCTGTAAAAAGTTTATCCAATTTTGGCTAACCAATGTGTAATATAAGCTGCCTCCCCTTTACAGCATACATTATGCCAGGAGCCAGATGATCCCGGCTCATCCTGCACTACAGTTGTTCCTGTCCTTTTCTAAGCTCTATTAAAGAGAAACAGAAGGAGAGAGTCCCTTATTTGGGGTGAGGGAGGGGAAAGTTCAAGGCATGATTAAGAGTTCAGGCCACCCTAGGCTAATACACTCACAGCGCCCCCTGCACCTTCCATGCCAGGCTAATATGCGTTAGGTAAAAACAAACTTGTCCTTAATTTTAAATCCATATTCTTCAGCTCCATTTGGCTTTTCAAAAAGGTCACAGCAATCGTTGCCACTCATTTCGTTTTCATTAAAATAAGAACTGTACATCAGACCGGAGGAGGCGGCTGTCACGCCTGCGACTAACGCCATCCTTGTTTCTCCTATTCGATAATCCACAAGAGCCCGCCCAAGGATGACTCATTAACCTGATTCATCAAGGCATGTATCTGCTGAATTTGAGTGTATCGTACGCAAAATCACCCTGCGCAGGTCCAGAACCGGGAGATACGTTTGTGAATGCAGCTTGTTTACTCCGTCTTCGAATGCAAAGGACACTTTCTATAGCCTGCGATTTCGGAGAGGGAATGGGGTGGAGAAGGGGCATTTTGCTGCATTCAGTGTACAGTAAGGGCCGTGCCAAACTTCAGCCATGTCCGAATCAAGGTCTGGACGTCTAGGAGGTTTTCTGCCGTATCTCTTGCTCCAGCTAGAGGGTTAGTCTAAGTCAGGGCCATCTTAACAATATTATGGGCCCCCGGGCAAAGCAGTGCACTTGGGCCCCTACCTACACAACCACTCACAGGAATAAAAATGTAAATTATCAATAAAATGAAGTTATTTATTGGTACCTGCAACAAAAGTGTTTAAAGATTAAAAACATGCTGTATAGCTATGCCTTGATACATGGGTAGATTTTTTTTCTATTGGGCCCTGCCTATGGGGCCCCTATGCTCGTGGGGCCCCCGGGCAACTGCCCAGCGGGAAAGACGGCCCTGGTCTAAGTCCTGGTCAATAGTGATGACAGTTACTTAGGCTGGTGTCCGATATATGTGTTACGTTCATTTTGCGTTCCTTGATGAATCATAAATTTTGAAGTTGCATTTTCACTCTTCACCAATCCCACAAAAGTATTCGTAGATTGATTTTTCAGGGTCAGTTTGCAAACTACGATTATGGATTTGTAGCTGTCAATGCAATAAGCAGACGAATAGGGATCTGGGAAAAAAGAAAAAATCTGATTGTCCATGTTTTGCATTTTTGACAATATCCTTTACTGTAGTCTTATTTCTTTTATTTTTCATCAATATTTAATACAATGACAGCAAAACCAATATCCTCTATTGTCATCCCACCTCTGGGTTTCCAGCATCTATACAACACATAGTAATGCGTTTAGCCATAAGTAAAATATGACAATTTACTGTTCACACAAACACTCCCGCAAACCAAACATTTGTACATTACGGTGGGAATTAAGTAAATCCATGATCAGGCTTCTGAATGTCAACGCTGATTATTACTAAGAGCAACCTTCGGAATTTTATCAAAACCTTTCCCTCTGCTATTAAACACCCACATTAATCAGCAGTTACTGGCATAACTGCCCTCAGAAGTGGAAGTATTTGTTTTAAGTGTTAATGACAGGAAGCCTCTTTGTAAGAAATGTCTGTAGATCTATTAGACAGCTGGGAAAAGAAAGGCTTTGTGCAGGCAGTATACAGTATAAAGACATGATTTCCTTACAAAAGCCTAGGTAAGAAATACGTAGGAGGAAATTACATCTAATCAGTGGAGCCAACCATTAAAACATAATTCCTAAACCTACAGAGCTGGGAAAAGGTTTTTGGGGGTCCTGGGAGCACTTAAGACAGGGGAATCCTATGGTCTAAAATTAAGAGCACAGTGCCGTTCAGGGAGAGAGTTAATCACTAATCCAATTTTGTGTCACATGGTTCTGACAACACTATTAGCCCCTTGATGATAGTAATTAATAATAGTGCCCCCTTAATCATTGTAATAAATAGCAGCCCCCCCTTGATTCTTATGATTATTAATAGGGCCCACTTGATTGTAATTAATATTAGTGCCCCCTTGATGATAGTAATTAATAATGATGCCCCTTTGATGATAGTAATTAATAATAGTACTCCATTGATGATAGTAATTAATAATAGTGCCCCCTTAATCATTGGAATTAATAGCAGTCCCCACTTGGTTATTATAATTAATAATAGTGCCCCCTTGATGATAGTAATTAATAATAATGCCCCCTTGATGATAGTAATTAATAATAGTACTTCATTGATTATAGTAATTAATAATAGTGCCCTCTTAATCATTGGAATTAATAGTAGTCCCCCCTTGGTTATTATGATTATTAATAGAGCCCACTTGATTGTAATAAATAATAGTGCCCCCTTGATGATAGTAATTAATAATAGTGCCCCCTTGATAATAGTAATTAATAATAATGCCCCCTTGATGGTAGTAATTAATAATAATGCCCACTTGATGGTAGTAATTAATAATAGTACTCCATTGATGATAGTAATTAATAATAGTGCCCTCTTAATCATTGGAATTAATAGTAGTCCCCCCTTGATTATTATGATTATTAATAGAGTCCACTTGATTGTAATTAATAATAGTGCCCCCTTGATGACAGTACTTAATAATAATACCCTCTTGATGATAGTATTTAATTATAGTGCCTCCTTGATGATAGCAATTAATAATAATGCCCCTTAATTGTAATTAATAGTAGCCCCCCTTGATTATTATAATTAATAATAGAGCCCACTTGATTGTAATTAATAATAGTGCCCCCTTGATGATAGTAATTAATGACAGGGCCCCTTGATGATAGTAATTAATAATAGTACACCCTCAATCATTGTAATTAATAATAGTACCCCCTTAAAAATTGTAATTAATAATAGTGCCCCTTTGATGATAGTAATTAATAATAGTACTCCATTGATGATAGTAATTAATAATAGTGCCCCCTTAATCATTGGAATTAATAGCAGTCCCCCCTTGGTTATTATAATTAATAATAGTGCCCCCTTGATGATAGTAATTAATAATAATGCCCCCTTGATGATAGTAATTAATAATAATCTTAATCATTGGAATTAATAGTAGTCCCCCCTTGGTTATTATGATTATTAATAGAGCCCACTTGATTGTAATTAATAATAGTGCCCCCTTGATGATAGTAATTAATAATAGTGCCCCCTTGATGATAGTTATTAATAATAATGCCCCCTTGATGGTAGTAATTAATAATAGTACTCCATTGATGATAGTAATTAATAATAGTGTCCTATTAATCCTTGGAATTAATAATAGTCCCCCCTTGATTATTATGATTATTAATAGAGTCCACTTGATTGTAATTAATAATAGTGCCCCCTTGATGACAGTAATTAATAATAATACCCTCTTGATGATAGTAATTAATTATAGTGCCCCCTTGATGATAGCAATTAATAATAATGCCCCCTTAATTGTAATTAATAGTAGCCCCCCTTGATTATTATAATTAATAATAGAGCCCACTTGATTGTAATTAATAATAGTGCCCCTTGATGATAGTAATTAATGACAGGGCCCCTTGATGATAGTAATTAATAATAGTACACCCTCAATCATTGTAATTAATAATAGTACCCCCTTAAAAATTGTAATTAATAATAGTACCCCATTAATCTTTGTAATTAATAATAGTACCCAATTAATCACTGTAATTAATAGTAGCCCCCTTAGAGTATTGTAATTAATAATATAGCCCACTTGATTGTAATTAATAGTTCCCCCTTGATGATAATAATTATAGTAATAAATAATAGTGCCCCTTAATCACTCTAATTAATAGTAGTCTCCCCTTCATTATTGTATTTAATAATAGTGTCCCCCTGATGACTTACCTTCTGGCTTCTCCCTTCTGTGGCTGTCCCACCTTTGTGCACAGAGGCTCCGTTCAAGCGTTGCGGCTGTGACATAATAAGACTTATTCCTGGGCAGGTACAGCCGCATAGTCCAGCCTCCGAGCTTCCTGTAGGTTTTACAGGCTGCATCCTCAGTGTCTCAGTGATTCTCTGTAACTGGTTACCTAACAGGCTGCAATTTGTGTAGGTGACGGGGAACTTTACATTGCTGAAAAGATGACTTGTTTATTGTGGATGTAAAAAGAATTTGCAGTTGGAATTCTTTATTGCATTCACATTTTTTTTATTGAAGTCAACATTTTTATACTACAGTGATAATTTTAATTTATTTATCTTGTCATCTCCCCCCATCTGCTGATAGCCCCCCACCTCCCTAATACCAGTAATACTATATACACATGGAAGGGAAAGACAAATTGAGCTGATATTTTAATAGACTAAAATGAAAGTTTTTTGGTGTATATTCAAATAAGCTCCAAACCTAATTATACAAGTTCTTTACAGCGTCATCTAGATACATTCTTAAATAAGGTCTCCACACTGGCATTTTAAATTTCACTGCTGTCAACGCCTCATATTGGCTGACTGTACGCTTAATATTGAATGTTGATGTGGCAGTGGAGTGGGGGGTAACCTACAAACAGCAGTACCCCTCCTGGTTATATAAAAGTTAGGAAAAGGGGGTTTACTGTTAGAAAGTATGTTAGAGATGTGTTCTTTAATCAATATGGTTTCATGTGAGGATGAAATCTCCACTTTTAATAAACAATAAACTGCACAGAGAGACCGCCTACAGTTTTTAAAACAAAAGTCATTAAAATAGATGGATCTTTCAGAGTGATAGTGACACTGACTATGTGGAGCAGGAACTGATGTGAGTTCTCTGTACAGCGCTGCGGAATTAGTGGCGCTATATAAATAAATGGTAATAATAATAATAACAATAATAATTGTTGTTCTACAGAAACTTGCATTGTTGGAAACATGATATTGTGTTAAGAAGTAATCTAAGATCAATTCATTTATCAATTTATCTTTTCTAAGTACCAGCTGTACAATTTAATTTTATTTTCTTTCAATCGTCATTCCCATTAATAGCCATTTTTAGTCCTTCTGAGAGCACAAATCAAATCAATCAATGAGTAGTTCATTTTGTAGGGCCAATCCGTTGATCCACTGTACTGATACATGGGATGGAATTAAAGAACTATAGTAAAACACTATATTTTAGTATAAATAGTTTCCTGTAAGATTTGCAGTCCCTTTAAGCTGAACAGATGAAAAGTTATTTTATACACTTGTCTATAGTTGTATTCTGAACTTTTTCCACTAGGTGGCACTATCAGAATTTTAAAACCACTACCAAGGTGATATCTGTCACAGTTAATCAAACCTTTGCAGCTGTTTAGCCATTGGCGTATGATGGGAATTTTCTGATTAACAGTGATGTCATTTTTGTAGCAGCTCTTCTAAAGCAGATATACAGCCTTGAAATAAAACTTGACATTGGTCTCATCAAAATAAAGTAGAATATAAACATATTTAATGCATAAAAAAACATAAGTATCTAATCAGTAAGCAGAATAATTATAGCTTACACATGCAATTTCCCAGAAGTCATTTCCCCTGAATTAAAGAGATTTTTTTTCACATGTAGTCCCTATGTTAAAATCCTTCCAAACTCTTTTAATGGATTCAATGAGTGTTGCGATATTGGTTCCCATGATAAGCAGGAAGCTAATTCTGCACTAATTAGCCCCAATTAGAGTGAAAAAGGATGTTGTTATCACTTCTAGATCTTTTGGCTAACATTAAGGGTCTGATTTTGAGTTAGGAGCAAAGCAAAGAAAAGGAGCAACATTACACCTGGACAAACCATGATACAATATTTTTTTGCACAAGGAAAATACTGTCTTTTTCATCTAGCACACAAATACTTGATAGCTTCATATTTACACTGAAATTGAAGTTGATCTATATGACATGCCTTACCCATACGTTCCAACATTTCCTCGTTGGCTTCAGGGAGATCCCGGGGGACGTAAGCGTGCAGGGCGGGGCTTGACAAATCACATAATTTTGGCACCGCCCCCTAAACAATTGTCACAATTGTGGCCAATTACAGCAGGGGGCGAGTCAAGATGACTCAATATTTGCGTCATTAAGCCCCGTCACTTATCTATTGCGAGAACAAGAACCGGGAGGTTGCCCTGCTCTCCCGGGAGGTCTCCCACAAATGCGGGAGTCTCACGGACATTTCGGGAGAGTAGGCAACTATGCGTTAAAGAAAAGCAGCTAATGAATCTCTAGAGACTGAAGTGTCTTTTACATTTCTGTCTCCATTACTGAAGTCATGTTGTCTTACCTGTCAGTCTTTGATTAAATCTTGGTCTCCATGAAAATGGCCACCTCCATAGGCATCAATACATGGACATAGGACACAATTTCTGAACTGTGTCATCATGCCACAGATGGTGAAGCCAACCACGTCTTGTACTGGCTCAGCATCAGGGAGAATGCCAGACTCTTCAGGGAGTGAGGGAGATCACCCCTATTTCAGGGAGTCTCCCTGACATTCAGGGGGATTTGGCAAGTATGGTCTTACCCCAACTATAAATCTGTCTCTACATTTTAAATTTACCTCCCCCTCCAATGCAACATGGTTTTGCCAAGGTGCAAAGTTACTCTTTCTTTGCTTTGCTCCTAATTCAAAATCAGGCCCTAAATGTGCATGGACTGATCAAACAACGTGGTAATCAGACTGCATAATAGGGCACAGGGTCCCGGGTGGGGTTCCCACCGTAATTTTTTGTTTCCCCATATACAGTTTTTTTTAATATAAGTGGCTGACGCTCCTGGGGCTAGCTGGAATCATCTGGGCCAGCTCTGATCTAAAGGGGCGGCCCCCCACAGATACTATTGCAGATAGTCCAAAATATATAACAATGTGTATATATCGGGCGCTTATGAGTTCCAGATAGGCAGCCTGGTACCAAATCCCTTTGCTTTTAGCTGCCTGTCAATTCGGGCCGTGGTTCTAATTCTGGTCTCACAAAATTACCACATCTCCTGAGACTGGATAAAGAACTGTCTGCACCCGTAAGGACAAGCAGCTAACAGCAAACAGATTTGCTGCCAGACGGGGAGCTGGAACAGTAGGAAGGAGGTCTTAGTCTCTCACCGTGATGTCTGAATTATTTAGAGAGGTCCTCAGGGTGCATACATTAGGGGGGAGCCCTCTGAGAACAAAACCCCAACCAGGGAAAGGGGAGACCCCGATTTTGAAGGGGATCAGGTCACAACCCTAGCAGTGCTGGCTGCATATACAGAGAGTAGGAGTCTTAAGCCCGGACAGGAGGAGAACCCCATAACAAGAAAGAGGGGTCCCCACATCTAAAGGGGAAAAGAGGATAACCCCCTACACAGAGTAAAGAGGGGGTAATGGCTGAATGTGTCAGGTGGAGCACCATATCTTCAGGAAAGGAGAGTCCCCTGAATAAGAACTAGAGAGTGTCCTGTGAAGAGACTCTCAGGACTCAGAAGGTTGATGCAGACAGGCAACATTGTGCGTAAAGGAGGAGCAGAGAGTATACTTGAGAGGAAGTGTCAGAACCCCAAGCAAGATATGTATCACCCCTGTGGAGGTGGGGTGAGATACAGATGGGAGTACACAGAGAAAGAGTGTGTCAGGACTGCACAGGAGAGAAGATGCCCTAGATGTGGGAAATGTCTTACAACATAAAAATGTAAGTGAGGGTTCTGAAGAATGCTAGAGTGAGATCCAGCTAAGTACTAGTTTGTAGAAGACCTGTAAATTGTGCGATTACTTTAAGAATTGTGCTGGTGAATCAAGATGATGTACATATTTGTTTTCATGTTATTTATAACTGTTAAAGAATATGCAGGAGTAACGAGGAGTGTAAATAAAGATATTGTATTTTGTGGTAGAGAAGGGCTGGTCCCCAAATCATTGAGACATCTCTTTGCACTGTACCCTAAGGTACCCCACCTGTGTCCCAACAACTTAAAGAGACCTTGCTGAAAACCTGCATGTGCAGGGAACCTCTGGTCGTTTATACCCACGTCAGAGAGCGAGCCAGGGCAAAGTGCAGGGGAGGAAGGGCATTCCCACCTATGCACCTCGATACCCCAGGGTCACACCTGGATTTATTACATGCGATCAGTTTGGGTATGTGAAATTTTTATTACTTCACTCAGAGAGCGTCTGGATATGATCTTCAAAGCACAACAAGTATACAATGTGTTTCCTTAAAAATATAGGAAGAAACCCAAAGATCAGCAGCTCTGAACTGGTGCAAAATGCAAGTCATAGTGCTGAGCAGAAATGGCCACGGGCCCCCTAACAGCAAGAAACACCACTAAAAAGGATCCATATAATCCTCATATTCTTGCTCAGGAAAAGGAAATCTCATTTCTGTAAAGCGCTCCAAAACTAGGTGCACCCTGTGAGCCTCCTCCATCCTACTCGGAACGCCCTTACGTCAGCTCAAAGGGGCCTCACTGTGCTCTGGTGGGTGTGGGGCGGGTCTGTCGCTAGAGGTCCCAGCACTGGCTGGTGATTCGTCTGGAGGTTTGCCAGGTCAGATAACAGGAATCAATCAGAAGCAAGGTAACAGCAATATATTCTAAAGAAAACACCAGGATTTTGGCACTGTGATGACTGACATAAAGTGGCTGAAAGGGAGCCACATGTTTAACCCTTTCCTGACAGGCACATCATTTTTCTTGTTTCTTTGGTGGCATTTGACCTTAAATGTTCCAGGTGCAAAATTTCTATCATTTTTGTTACATGCAGAATTCAAACAACACCATAGAGCATAATGAACAAGCAGCTCTGTCTATTTATAGGGTATAATACCAAGAAATGTGGAATTTAAAAATACATTGTGAAATTGCCATTCCTTGGAATGGGAAAGCAAAAGTGGAATAGGAAAACTGAATAACTGGAATTTTGCATCGCTCCAAAGTTTGCAATTTCACTGTGCAATGTGATTGGCACAAACTTCACTCACTTCTCGTATTTGCCTTCACAAGAAACTTAAGGTAAATTCCATGTAAGTTTTCTTCAGAAATGTTTTTGATTTTTCCACCCTTTCTTAAAGTGCAGATTTGTGAAGCGCTGGGCTAATGTCATGTCATGGATCGTCCCTCCCATCTCTGCCACGAAAGACTGTAAACCTTGTAGAGTTGCCATGCCTCTCGGTGGTCTTCCTAACACGTGAAATCTAATATCCTTCCTGTGACTGGTGAGTTTTAATAACCTTTTCTCGGATGTTCTTTGATCTTCACAATGAAGCCCACATACGTGTTAGCTTTAGAGATGCACTGATCAACTCTGGCGCCTCGCACAGACAGGTATATTAATTTGTGAAAAAATTCAAATGCTTTAATTGTGCGCAAGCAGACTCAATTGTCGATTAATTATCAATTGTCAGTTGATTATGTAAATTCTCTTTTTAGGTATATCGTAGAAAAAAAGGATGACTAATATAATACATTTCTGTCTAATTTATGTTTGTAATTAATTCATAAAAAGCATTAGAGTTGTTTGTCATTAAAAATTTGCATTGCAGAGTCTTTTCGGTGGATCAGCAGTAAGAATTCCCGAATAAATCCACTTTGATTCCACGGTGTAAGAAAATAAAATGTGAAAAATGCCAAAGGGGGTGAATATTTTTACAACCCCTGCAATTTATTTTTCTTAATCTCCTTATCCCATTTTCCAGCATACATACAGACTGTACTTAGTTTCACTGCATGAGGTAAACATGTTTTCTCTGAAGGATAAACAATTGGTTTCACCATTTCCACTTCTGCAGCGTTCCCATCAAGTGCACACACTGGTCCTGAATTTGCAAATTTGTGCTGCGCATGCCCACAGAACAATATCCACAGCAGCACGTAGCTACACTTGCACCTGCTTGAGATCGGAGAGGTGGAATCGGGGAGGGAAGGGCCAGTCTAGGTTAAGTACATTAAGGGCATGTTCACGTAAATGCCAACAGATGCAAACCAACATGGAGACGCAGGTACGACTGTCAGGAGCTGTATTAATTGCGAGTGCCTTAGGGTTGGTGCAAATAGACGGTAACGATGATCACAACATAGCCACTTCTGATTGGTGCTTTCTGCAGTGATTCTGCATAAATTATAGGATTCTATGGACATATTTTAATAATATGTTGTTTGCTACTTTCATTCGTATTTGCTGAATTATATCCAGCCAAATAGCAAATGCTTGTTTATACTTTTCTAGTGCTGGTGACCTGGTTGTGTGTATGTCTATGTGGGTGTTTGTATACCTTATGTAAGCCTAGAGTATATACTGTAGATGCAGAGCTAGAGACATCTCAAGACTCAGCAAATGGGCTTTAAAAAGGCTGTTTTTACAGGTGACTTTTTGGAACATAATTTGCTCTCAATATCCTTATCCAACCCGACATCAGATCCACTATATGCACGAGTTTGTGGTTTTCTGTCATCGAAGCATCGCTTATAATCATCCTTAACACCAGGAATGATGTTTATGTGCCAGGTGGATCTATATCGAACCCTCCAGCATGATTTTGCCAGTTATTATTAGTGATGCTCACTGACCCCCGTGAACTGGTTTTGGTTTTGGATCTGGATTAGCTTTGTGTTGGTTTTGGCAAAACCGCCCTCATGTGTTTTGGTTTTGGGTTTGTATTTTTTAGAAAAAATCCCTAAATATGCTAAAATCACATAATTTTGCATTTTTTTGTTCCTATATTATTATTAACCTCAATAACACTTGCATTTGCAGTCAATTTTGTCCCCCTCACAGATCACAATATTATTTTCATACACTTTCGGACAAAGACTGCAGCGACCTGGCTGGATGGTAAGCGACAGAGCAATGACACAAACACACGGCAGTTCCTAGCACATCTAGGACACATTGACACACAGCAGTGGCAGAAAAGAAAAATGGGGGTTTGCCCTCCCTCCCACACTCCGTTATGTTGAATCTTAAAAAGGAATCCAAAACTTGCGAGATCTGACGACGAAACAATGACATTTTGCCTCGTTTTCAATTCCGAGGGCGCGCGACAGTACTGAGCCGACTCGGCTCGGTATTCGGATCTGCTAAGTTCGGGTGTGTTCGGATGTCGAGGAACCGAGCCTGAGCATCTCTAGTTATTATGCATCTCTCTCTCTCCATCCCATGCAAAACGTCCTGTTCTGCTATGTAGCTTGAATTTGCTCATTGCTGCTTACCCAGCTTCCTGCAGTCAGTGAAAAAATTCTCCCTTTCTTACCCTGTTCTACACGTGCAGATAGTTACCCTGGTCCCAATTTTTGGTTTGCAAGAAGCAGACCAGGTTACTTGTGCCACCATGCCCCTTCCTGCAGTCAGCTGCAGAGAGCGTCTGAGGTACCAGGGTGTCATAGGAGGAGAAACAAACATGGTGTGGGCCAGTAGACGGGGTGGCCCTAGGATTGAGCCATCTCGTCTTATGGAAGGAACAGTCCCGAACTAGTACGAGCTATATAAATTCTGGAAACTAGTGAACAGTTCTGTGAGCTATATGACCTTGTGGGAAGTTCTGGGAGTTATGTGAACTAGATGATCTAGTTTGAAGTTATAGAAGTCATAAGATCTGTAGGTAAGTTCTAGATATTACAGTATAGTTGACATGTGCTGGGCCTCTGTTTCAAACTCAGCCATGATCAGTCTTTGGAACCCAGTGATAGTCCTTCAATGATACTGTCTAGATCAAAGTTTCCCAAACCCAGTTCTCATGGCCTCCTAACATTGCATGTTTGCAGGTCACATGTGATATAATTACCACCACCTGTTACATTGTATCAGTCAGTAATGAATACACCTGTGTTCCAGCAAGGAGATATGGAAAACATGCCCTGTTAGGGGTTCATGAGGACTGGGATTGTAAAACCCTGGTCTAGATCCTCTGTTTCTGTTACTCAGTGTTACTCCTCCAGTCCACCCACTGGCAGCCCTGTCTGATCACACTGAACACCACTCCTAATTAAAATGCCTTTTGACAAACAATCGGGGAAAGATTTGTTTATTCTCTTGTTCCTATTCCAGCATTCCCAGGTTCCTGAGTGCCTGACTTATCCCTCTGGAGTATGAACTGTGATTCCTGTTTCCACTCCTGCACCTGACCTCGGCCTTTTACTTGACTTTGCTTCTGGTTTGCCCTTTTATGCTGAATATACACAAAGTTGTCTGCAAAAGGCAGTAAGATCTGACGAAGTAATCTGTACAAAACATGGATTCCATTGGAGAGACCACACCAGACTCTTCACTGAACATGTTCCTCGCCTGGCCACCTGATGCCAATAATAACTCCAGATCCACTAGAACAATCATTCTGATTTCAACCACAGAATCCAGCCCTGATTCCCGACCTGCTCTCATAGTGTCCAGCCCCAGCTCCTATCGCATCTCCAGATCCATTAGTACAGGACTGAATGTTGATGTTTCTCTACCTGAGTGTCCAGTCATTGCCTCTCTCCAGAGGCCCCTGAGATGACTGTTGTGACAGAGTCCCAAGACAACTGCTCTGCCTGACACCCATGTCTTTGTCCATCCTCCAAGGCCCATGTCTGTGGTCAGCCAACAGTTGTCCATGTTTGGTGACTGCTGCCCTGGACTCCAGACTCTTCTGCCCTAGCCTTTTTGCCTGAGGCCCCTGCAGCTATTGCTTCTGGGCCTGAGGACCCTGTTGGTCGAGGTCTCAGGGCAGAGATGGAACAGGGCATCTCTGGGCACCATAGCAAAAAGCCTATTGATGCCCTCAGGCTGTCATGTTCAGACTTCAGAACCTACTGATAACCCTTCAATGATAATGTCAGAGCCAGGTTATTAAGTGTTCCTATATTCCCATGTTCCTGAGTCACTATGTTCCTGTGATTCTATGTTCCTGACCTCTGTCTCTGGAGTCTGACCTTGGCCTGTTTGCCCTTTAATTCCAAATATCCACTGCTGCTATTCATTGTTCCAGACACTGAAATCCTTCATTGCATAACATTCCCTGCAAAACCCAGGAACATACAACAAATTAGTAGGAAGTTCTAAGAGTTACAGGACATTTTTGGCATATTTTTTTGACTTAACATGACAAAATTAAATCCGTTATGGTTATTGATCACATAAAATAAGATATTTCAAATTTTGGGACTTAGTATGGACTAGATGAACATTAATTATGTCCTGCTGTGTACAAGCACAGATTTCAATCTTTATAATATGATTGGGAAGTAGTACGGTCTTTGAGTTCTATGATTTATTTGGAAACTGTGGGAGTGATCTGACATAATGGCAAATGACAAAGGAGTTATATGATCCACTTGTAAATCAAGTTGTATGATCAATCCCATAGATTGTAAGCTTGTGAGCGGGGCCTTCTTACCCCTCTGTCTGTATGTATTACCCAGTATTGTTTTATTACTGTTTGATCCCAATTGTAAAGCGCTACGGAATCTGATGGTGCTATATAGATAAATGATGATGAAAGATCCAGTTCTAAGGGGCGTATTCAATTGTTAAAAAGTCCAGCCGAAGAAAAAGTAATACATGTATTACGGTAAAATCTAGCTGGATTTCAGCTCGCGGCTGAGGGAGCCGCGAGCTGAAATCCAGCGAGTAAATTACAGTATTAACGGTTTTTTCGAAAATCCCGCCGACAATTGAATATGCCCTTAAGACTTATAGGGGGGTATTCAATTGTTAGCGTTAACGGGGAAAAACGAGCGCTCAAAAAATCTTAGCGTTAATACGGTAATTACTCGCGGAATTTCAGCTCGCCGCTCAGGGAGCGGCGAGCTGAAATTCCGCGAGTAAACTACCGTATTAACGCTTTCCTCGCGCAATATTACCGTATAAACAGTAATATTTTTTGAGCGCTCGTTTTTTCCCGTTAACGCTAACAATTGAATACCCCCCATATAGTCCTTGAGTAAATTCTGGAGCTACATGAAGCAATGGGAACTTCTAGGAAGTTTATGATCTAGTGGAACATGTAGTCATATATTTTCACGAAAAGCAGGTATTAAAGTGATCTAGAGAAAACTTCTAGAACTCGATGTAATGTAATGATGAAAATTCTGGTACTTAAAAGTTTACAAGTGAAATTCTCTGAATATAAAACTCAAAACACATAGTTTGCTTTCGATGATCATCATTTAATGATACACCATATATAAAATTTTATTTTACAAATGAAGACTTGTACACGCAGCACCTTGTAAAGTTTAATAATGCATTATCTTATTACAATAAACACAGTCTAACATTGTCCCAGAAATTGATTTGTCTTGCAAAAATATTTTCCAAATGACTCTGGCTTGATTAGTATTTGCTTCTGGCTGAAAAAGAAATATAAAATAGCAATCTATTGTGTGCACAGATGGCTGGTTTTATTACAGACGATGAATTAGACTTCACCATTTTCGGTATTATGCAAAATGCGTTTAGGTGAATAATAACATTAGCAATTTAATCTGTTGCTAGGATGCTCCGTGTTCTTTGATACGTATTTAGCTCTGGCAGATGAATGATAACACCGGGAAAGCCAAGTGGTCATTGTCATTCCAGGTTTGTGGAGCTTTCAGATTGTACTAATCCCGAAGAAAAATCACCTGAATGTCTCCACTAGTGATATATTTTAATGGAGCTAATTGTTTCTCTTTCATTGTTATCGCTATAGAACAATATGTAATAATTAAATGGAGCATATGGGATTATTGTTACCAGACCGTGTGGCTCCCAGGGCAAACATTGAAACTCCAAAAGAAAAAGAAAACTACCGTCAACTGTTGTTGTCCTAACGTTGTTGACATTCTGAATGTCGTTAATGAATGTTGATTATTAGATCGACAATACAAATGTAGTCAGTATTATATGGTTAGGGATAGGGTTAAGGTTAGGATTAGGAATATTATTGTAGACCTAATAATACTGTCTACATTTCAATTGATGAGCTAATAATAATGTTTACATTTTAATTGTCGACCTAATAAAATTCTCTATATTTGAATTGATGACCTAATACTACTGTCTACATTTCAATTGTCGACCTAATTATACTGTCTGCATTTGAATTGTTGTTGTTGACCGACCTAATAATACTGTCTACATTTGAATTCTCAACTTAATAATTCTGTCTACATTTCAATTGTTGACCTATTAATTCTGTCTACATTTTAATTGATGACCTAATAATTCTGTCTACATTTCAAATGTCGACCTAATAATTCTGTCTACATTTCAATTGCCGACCTAATTATTTTGTCTACATTTCAGTTGTCGACCTAATAATTTTGCAAAAGAGGATTTATATCACCGCACCCGATAATCACAGTTCCAGTCAAATAATTTATTATTTATGTATTTATTATGTGACTGGATTGGTGCACCTTTGACATGTAAGTTAGTTCAAATTTGAAGACAAAAGGGTGAGTAGAAACATGTCTAGTAAAGGCACTCAGTGATGATCATGATTTATTAAAATATACCTTTTACTAGTTATATTAAAATACTGTTCCCTTATGTAAACCTGAATATCGTTTGTAGCGAAATAAAAAGAAAAAAGTGAAAAAATGTGACAAATAAACAATATAAAATAAAAATTGTTAAAATGGCAAAAAATTGCCAAGCCTCGCTGTGTTGTTTAATTTTATTGTATGACAAAGTAATCTTTATTCTATTTCTGTATTGTATACCTCACACTGCAGGTAACTTGTATTGGTATACAGGTATCAATAAAGTATATTAACACAATTGACTTGTGTGTAATTATTAAATTGATGAAACGATTTGATGAAGGGATAATCTAATAGAATTATATGATAATTAACTAGTATATTATACTTTGCCTGGTTAAAGCGAGTAAGCGAAACGCGCGTCGGCGTTCGCCTCACTGTGCTGCTAATCTGATCATGATCATCACTGAGTGCCTTTACTAGACATGTTTCTTCTCACCCTTTTGTCTTCAAATTTGACCTAATAATTTTGTCTACATTTCAATTGTCAACTTAATAATTTTGTCTACATTTCAATTGATGATCTAATAATACTGCCTACATTCGAATTGTCGACTGACCTAACAATACTGAATACATTTCAATTGTCGACCTAATAATACTGTATACATTTGCATTGTCAATCTAATACTGTCTACATTTTCATTGTTGTCCTAATAATACTGTCTACAATCCAATTATCGACCTAATAATACTTTCTACATTCAAATTGACCTAATAATACAGTCTACATTCGAAATTGACGACCTAATTATACTGTCTAAATTTCAATTGTCGAACTAATAATACTGTATACATTTCAATTGTCGACCTAATAATACTGTATACATTTCAATTGTCGACCTAATAATACTGTATACCTTTCAATTGTCGACCTAATAATACTTTCTACATTCAAATTGTCATCCTAATAATACTGTCGCCATTTGCATTGTCGACCTAATAATATTGTCTACATTCGATTTGTCAATCTAATAATACTGTCTACATTTTCATTGTTGTCCTGTTAATACTGTCTACAATCCAATTATCGACCTAATAATACTTTCTACATTCGAATTGCCCTAATAATACTGTCTAAATTTCAATTGTCGACCTAAAAATACTTTTTATCTATGAATTGTAGACCTAATAATACTGTCTACATTTTCATTGTCGACCTAATAATACCGTATACATTTCAATTGTCGACCTAATAATACTTTCTACATTCAAATTTTCGACCTAACAATACTGTCGCCATTTGCATTGTCGACCTTATAATACTGTCTACATTTCAATTGTTGAGCTAATAATTATGTTGATGTTATCATTGTCGGCTTTCCTGTCTGTATTATGGTGTATAACTGTCAATCATATGCATCACACCCGGAACACATGACGTTTTGTGACATCACCGCAGTGACATCATCAGGAGCTTCCTCCAGTGTGGGGAAGGTTTTGGTGCTGTTCTCCCAGGTCTTCCCTATTGTCAGCACTTGTATATTCAGTGTAATTTGGAACAACAACAATGTCAGCTGCTGTTAGATAGATTACACCCAGGGCCGTCTTTCCCATTGGGCACAATGGGCAGGTGCCCGGGGCCCTGCAGCCCAGGGGGGCCCGTCGGAGGCAGCCAAAAAAACAACAACCTGGAAAACAAAGAAGACAATACTTACCGTGCTGTCAGCTGGCGATCCGGCTCCCTCCATGGTCTTCTCCTTCGTTGCGCTTGCAGTGCATGTCGGGCGTGACGTCATCACGCCCGCCAGACATCCATTGCGGAGCGCGACGGAGGAGGAGACCAGGGAGGGAGCCAGATCGCCAGCTGACCACACGATAAGTATTGTCTTCTTTTTTTTTTCCAGGTTTTTTTTTTTTTTGCTGCCTCCGACGGGCCCCCCTGGGCTGCAGGGCCCATATATATAATAATATATATATTTTTTTGTATATATAGGGGCCCCGGTGCACTGCTGTGCCCGGGGGCCCAAGATGTTCTTAAGAGGGCCCTGATTACACCAAATCTTCCAGTGCAGACAATAGTGGGGACCTCAGACAGGAGCACTAGCTAAAAATGTAATATGAAATAAAAAGAATGAATTGCATAAATTTTTAATAGTAGCAAATACAATAAAATAAAAACATAAAGCGTTATTTCTACACTGTATAACTGTGTCATACCTTACAAGCAGTGCACATTTGTGGTATTCCTTTACACGGGGGGACTAGAGAATTCATTTTTGGGATATATTTATTGGGTTGCCCTAAATGGATAAAAATGGTAAGGATCACACCTTGTTTTACCTTTATAAAAAATAAAATAAGATAAAATAAACCTCAAATAAAAAAGTTATTCATATTTCATTATGCTACCAAAAAAAGTCCTAAAAAACTAAGGTACACAAAGTATTTCAGTTTAACCAACAGAAGGAAATGTGGGGGTAAATGTATCAAGCTGAGAATTTTCCGGCGGGTTTCAAAAGTGGAGATGTTGCCTATAGCAACCAATCAGATTCTAGCTATCATTTTGTAGAATGTACTAAATAAATGATAGCTAGAGTCTGATTGGTTTTTCAAACCTGCTGGAAAATTCTCAGCTTGATACATTTACCCTGTGGTCTGTTTAAGGAGGTATTAAATATCCCTGGTCATAAACAGGTTAATTGCTACATTTGACATTACAAAGTTTAACTGTTGATTATTCTAACCTCTTTCAATGGAGATTCCCTAGCTCCTATTATAGAATTTTTCTGCAATTTCTTTCATTTCTACAACTGATATAGCAATTAGGACGCTGTTATTTTCGACTGTCATTTGACATTATACCTCACACTGTGCTATATGGGAGAAGGGAGATCATTTCTGTATGGAGCGAGTGTGGAAAATGGTCATCTAACTACAGAAACATTCTAACAAACAATTGGTATCTTCAACAAGATGTGATCTACAGATACCGTCCACCTGCACCTTAACTCTAGAAAATCTTTTCTTTACCTGAGCCAAGGAGGAGAGGGGGAAGGGGGGGGGGGATTGTGCTAGATGCAGTTCGAAGCTGCCTTTCTGTAGGGCAGTGACCGTCCACAGGCGGCCCTCAAGGTGTTGTATTGTGAGAGGATCATCAATCATGATCTTACCCATACTTGCCAACTCTCCCGGAATGTCCGGGAGACTCTCGAAATTCGTGTAGGTCTCCTGGACTCCCGGGAGAGCAGGCAAGTAACCCGCATACTGGAACTTACTCGTCAAAATAATGCGATTCGCGGTTACGTTTTTGGCGCTGGGGTGCAGCCAAAATTACGCGATTGACCGCGCCCTGCCCCCTCCCGCCCTCAAACCACGCCCCCTGCCCGGGATCTCCCGGAATTCACTTTTTAAAGGTTGGCAAGTATGATCTTACCTTGAGTTAGCAACACCTTTGAAGAATTATTTTTTTTGTAGGAGACGATTTTCCAAACTTGCCCAGGTTGTCACGGTTTAAAGGGCCTTTCAGCTATCCTTCTCTGTATCCAGCAATGTGCCAAAAAGTAGGCAAGGATGGTGGTTTGCATCAGGGGCGGACCTAGACTTTATTTTTACGGGGACGAGTTAGCATAATCACGCCCCTCCTTTATTTTGTCCCGACCGCGATTGGCCACGCCCCTTTGATCGCCCCCCCCCCCCTCCCCCTGAATCCGCCACTGGTTTGCATGGCCATGTAGACCGAGGGTACAGCGGGGGTGCGGGGGTGGATGGGGAGTGGCGTTCCTCCAATGTGGCAGACAGCTGGGGGCATGGCTGGTGCTCTCAAGTATCTAATTTCATGTATGTCCTCCTATCTTGGTGTGTTCTGCTTTCACTGAGAGCTTTGCATTCCATCACAGCTCATTTTCAAAACTGGTCATGTGACTTGAGGGGCGGGGCCACAAACCAATACCCAAACACGAGTTGAAGCGGTTACATGTTTGCAAATGTTTGTGCACCCAAAATATGCCTTGTCTGTAGTCTGCGACCTCCATGCAAGTGGGACTCTAGTCTAGATTTCATCTGTAGTAAATCTCACCCAGTATCGTACTCTGGTAACAGACTTTCAATCACAGCACATTGCATTTAACAGTAATGCAGGAAAAGCCACACAGTGCAGATTTATTAGAATTCATTAGAGCTCAGAGTTTAATTCCATGTTTCTGTGCAGCGATCTGTCATCCGTTCATGCAATTAAAAGAAAATATCTCTGTGTTTCCATGGAGCTGAAGGCTTGCGCTGGAACAGCCAGCCCACACAGGACCTACAAGCTATGAAATATTAATTCACTACAAACATACATTCATATTCCCAACTAACAGTAATCTAAACACTTACTG
This sequence comes from Mixophyes fleayi, assembly GCF_038048845.1. Classification (NCBI taxonomy): domain Eukaryota; kingdom Metazoa; phylum Chordata; class Amphibia; order Anura; family Limnodynastidae; genus Mixophyes; species Mixophyes fleayi. The sequence goes on from NC_134409.1 coordinate 10,881,846, forward strand.
CAGACTGTAATAATCTGAGTGGGGAGGGGTAGAATACAACATACAGTACATTGAGTGCTTTTCAAAACACACTAGTTTATAATTAAAGGATTAAAAACAAATATTTTTCTAAAAAAAGAAGATAAAATACATAAAACCAGAGTGATTGCTGCTTCAATCCTTAAAGTATTACATGCTCTAATTATGTCTTATATTATTGTCTTACAAGTGTTCATTGAAGTGCCGCTGACGTCTGTACACGGTGGAGGCAGACATTTTGTAGCCTAGAAACTGCCAAAATCACTGAGGAATGAGACACAGTAAACACATAAGGGTATCACACCTTCTACAACGGAAAAGCGGAGATGTTGCTCATAGCAACCAATCAGATTCTAGCTCTCAATTTCTACAATGTACTGGATAAATGATAGCTAGAATCTGATTGGTTGCTATGGGCAAGACCTCCACTTTAGGATTAATTACATCAATCCTTTCCACTTCAGCTGCTGAATGTAAACTGACGTCCTCCCTTACACCATCATCATCTCTATTACATACTTGCCTATTTTGCAGATCTCCCGCCCGGGAGGGAAGATCTCCATGCAGCTGAGAGGGGGCGTGGCCATGCAAATCGTGTCTTTATGCCCCGCCCCTCGGCTAAACCATACCAATTTTGTCTAATTATTGCAGGAGGCGAGGCCAGTATGATGGGATTAGCCCCGCCCCCACCCACTTTAACAAAGTACAGGGCAGGATACGGGAGGTTGCCCTACTCTCCTGGAATGCCCGGGAGACTCCCACATTTTTGGGAGTTCTCTCAGACTGTGCTCTATTACCCATTGTCACTGATCAATAAATCTGACTAAAATATATGGATGAACATATGGATGTGTCATAGACAGGACGACTGATTCCCATAGCATCACCTCCTCCATTATCTTGTTGACAGATCTGATAATACACTTGTGCACATGACAATGAAGGCATAGGCAAACCGAGGGGAGGGGTCCTAGTGCCTGGAAACCCCCCTCCAAGCCTGGGGCACTGTATAATTGAGGTGGCTGGTCCACCTAACAGTAGTGCACGCAGCATTGCCCATGTATATTATGGGGATAGGAAAAGTTGGAGAGCAGCCTAAAATTACAGCCACACCCCCATGCATGCTGCTCACGCCCACTGGCCCAATTCCTGCGTTTGCCCCTGGAAGGTGTTTGGAGAGGAGGAGAGAACTGGGCAACATAGCGCTTTAAAAGGTGTGGCCACGCCCCTGTGCCTATGCTGCCTACCCAAATGTTGGGAGGTATGCAGTAATTTGTAAATGGCACTTCTCAAACCAGGGAATGGCTGTGCACCATTGTGCAGACAAATTGGCGTCTTTGCATAAAATGTGCTTTGTGTCCTGATATTCTGGGGTTAGTAAACTATCCTCAGTGTCCTAGATGTAAGTATAAACCATACAAAAACATGCATTCAATACAACTACAGAGGTGTAATATCTATGCCCACCAGGGATATAAATGTTTAGACATTTGGTATTGCATTATATTACTATTAACAAGCCCAGAGCCAGTCCAGCTCTCCACTAACTAAAGCGCACAGGGATGTGGGGTTTTATATGTTAAACAGAGGGTAGGTAAAGTTAGGCTGATGTAAGGGAATTATATAAACAGTGTGTTTTCCATGAATAAATAATGAGTTTTATTATGTTTGTTTTTTTCCAGAATATACATTATTTATTCATATTATTATTCTCTGTGATAGGAAGTGTATCTTCCGTATGCTGCAGTTCTCTCATTATTATACAGGTCAGTACCTGACACATCCCTTGGTGATCTATGGTAATACTTGTACTACACTCCTGTGCAGGCACTTTACGTGTAATTGAACTACAATCGGTGGATCTCCAGTTGTTAGAGAACTAAAAATCCCTTTGTGCTTTGCCAGCGGTGGTGGGATTATACATTTTTGAATGGCAGGACATGCTGGCACTTTTAGTTCCACAGCTGCTTGGAGAGCCATATGATACAACATGGGCAGCACAGTGGCTCAGTGGTTAGCACTTCTGCCTCATAGCACTGGGGTCATGAGTTCAATTCCCAAACATGGCCTTATCTGTGTGGAGTTTGTATGTTCTCCCCGTGTTTGCGTGGGTTTCCTTGGGGTGCTCCGGTTTCCTCCCACACTCCAAAAACATACTGGTAGGTTAATTGGCCGCTAACAAATTGACCCTAGTGTGTGTATGTGTCTGTGTGTGTGTGTGTTAGGGAATTTAGATTGTAAGCTCCAATGGGGCAGGGACTGATGTGAGCGAGTTCTCTGTACAGCGCTGCGGAATTAGTGGCGCTATATAAATAAATGCTAATAATAATAATAATGTTGGTTAAGTCTGTTCTTAGGAAACACGTTAGTTAGGTTACCCAATATATATGTTTGTATAAAGAGCTGACAACTAGTGACCAATCGTCTGCATTTTTGGTGGGCAGTGTACCAAAAATTGCGCACGCAAAAATAGCGTATTTCAACCCATATTGTCGAACGCGTATCAAGATGCGTTCAGCTTTGTTGCATATGCGTCAGGTGTTGTCATACCGCTTCCACATCACTTCTCAATTCATTGGGAACAAGCTCTCCGTATAAACGTAACGCATCGGCCCATTTGGAATTCTTTGAAATTTTTGACACTGGCATACCAAGTAAGATAATACATTTTTAGATAAAGGAGTGCGCAGAGAATTTACAGCACTGGCGTAAATTATTCTGAAAGATCTCATGAATAATGTATGGACAAGCGGCTACGACGTGCATCTGAGCAGCCATCAAACCTCACAAGTCAAGTTCAAAAAAACATTTTTTTCCCCCTCGGTTTGTGGCTGAAAATATGTCTGGTTCCAGATCTTGCACAACGTGCCTGTGATGTTATCAGGTTTTCTCTACAAGAAATCTAAATTTAGGAACTTCATCTCAATCCTGTTTTTTTTTTTTTTTTTTGTAACCTTGCATGGTTGGAGCTTGACAACTAAATATTAACGCTTTGACTGCCGTAATGATGTAGAATGAATCAACAGCACAATAAAAGGTTATAGGACTATTCTATGTTTTTGATCACTATTTTATAAATATGTTTTGCTTTCTGCTGTACTGTTTTGGATGGACAAAAAGCAGTTCTAAATCTATGGCTGTGTCCTCCCTATCAATGACTTATCTGACACTATGTACTGAAAACCAAACTCCCTAATAACAGTATAGTTGTCTATTCTCCCAGAATGAGGAGGAGACTGCTGGATTTTTGGGTGACATCTGGAGGAGCAGACATTTCTCCAAGAAGGTCGATCACCAGCTTACGATAATGATGCGAATTGTATTAACCAGTCCCTCTCAGCTCACTAACACTGAGGCCCCTCTCAGCTCACTAACACTGAGGTCCCTCTCAGCTCACTTTCACTGAGGCCCCTCTCAGCTCACTAACACTGAGGCCCCTCTCAGCTCACTAACACTGAGGCCCCTCTCAGCTCACTAACACTGAGGTCCCTCTCAGCTCACTAACACTGAGGCCCCTCTCAGCTCACTAACACTGAGGCCCCTCTCAGCTCACTAACACTGAGGCCCCTCTCAGCTCACTAACACTGAGGCCCCTCTCAGCTCACTAACACTGAGGTCCCTCTCAGCTCACTAACACTGAGGCCTCTCTCAGGTCACTAATACTGAGGCCTCTCTCAGCTCACTATCACTGAGGCCCCTCTCAGCTCACTAACACTGAGGCCCCTCTCAGCTCACTAACACTGAGGCCCCTCTCAGCTCACTAACACTGAGGTCCCTCTCAGCTCACTAACACTGAGGCCTCTCTCAGGTCACCAACACTGAGGCCCCTCTCAGCTCACTAACACTGAGGCCCCTCTCAGCTCACTAACACTGAGGCCCCTCTCAGCTCACTAACACTGAGGTCCCTCTCAGCTCACTAACACTGAGGTCCCTCTCAGCTCACTAACACTGAGGCCCCTCTCAGCTCACTAACACTGAGGCCTCTCTCAGCTCACCAACAGTGAGGTCCCTCTCAGCTCACTAACACTGAGGCCTCTCTCAGCTCACCAACAGTGAGGCCCCTATCAGCTCACTAACACTGAGGTCCCTCTCAGCTCACTAACACTGAGGTCCCTCTCAGCTCACTAACACTGAGGTCCCTCTCAGCTCACTAACACTGAGGCCCCTCTCAGCTCACTAACACTGAGGCCCCTCTCAGCTCACTATCACTGAGGCCCCTCTCAGCTCACTAACACTGAGGCCCCTCTCAGCTCACTATCACTGAGGCCCCTCTCAGCTCACTAACACTGAGGCCCCTCTCAGCTCACTAACACTGAGGCCCCTCTCAGCTCACTAACACTGAGGCCCCTCTCAGCTCACTAACACTGAGGCCCCTCTCAGCTCACTAACACTGAGGCCCCTATCAGCTCACTAACACTGAGGTCCCTCTCAGCTCACTAACACTGAGGCCCCTCTCAGCTCCCTAACACTGAGGCCCCTCTCAGCTCACTAACACTGAGGTCCCTCTCAGCTCACTAACACTGAGGCCCCTCTCAGCTCACTAACACTGAGGTCCCTCTCAGCTCACTAACACTGAGGCCCCTCTCAGCTCACTAATACTGAGGCCTCTCTCAGCTCACCAACAGTGAGGCCCCTCTCAGCTCACTAACACTGAGGCCCCTCTCAGCTCACTATCACTGAGGCCCCTCTCAGCTCACTAACACTGAGGCCCCTCTCAGCTCACTAACACTGAGGTCCCTCTCAGCTCACTTACACTGAGGCCCCTCTCAGCTCACTAACACTGAGGTCCCTCTCAGCTCACTAACACTGAGGCCCCTCTCAGCTCACTAACACTGAGGTCCCTCTCAGCTCACTAACACTGAGGCCCCTCTCAGCTCACTAATACTGAGGCCTCTCTCAGCTCACCAACAGTGAGGCCCCTCTCAGCTCACTAACACTGAGGCCCCTCTCAGCTCACTATCACTGAGGCCCCTCTCAGCTCACTAACACTGAGGTCCCTCTCAGCTCACTAATACTGAGGCCTCTCTCAGCTCACCAACAGTGAGGCCCCTATCAGCTCACTAACACTGAGGCCCCTCTCAGCTCACTAACACTGAGGCCCCTCTCAGCTCACTAACACTGAGGCCCCTCTCAGCTCACTAACACTGAGGCCCCTCTCAGCTCACTAACACTGAGGCCCCTCTCAGCTCACTACCACTGAGGCCCCTCTCAGCTCACTAACACTGAGGCCCCTCTCAGCTCACTAACACTGAGGCCCCTCTCAGCTCACTAACACTGAGGCCCCTCTCAGCTCACTAACACTGAGACCCCTCTCAGCTCACTAACACTGAGGCCCCTCTCAACCCACTAACACTGAGACCCCTCTCAGCTCACTAACACTGAAGCCCCTCTCAGCTCACTAACACTGGGGCCTCTCTCAGCTCACTAACACTGGGGCCTCTCTCAGCTCACTAATACTGAGGCCTCTCTCAGCTCACCAACACTGAGGCCCCCATCAGCTCACTAACACTGAGGCCCCTCTCAGCTCACTTACACTGAGGCCCCTCTCAGCTCACTAACACTGTGGCCCCTCTCAGCTCACTAATACTGAGGCCTCTCTCAGCTCACTAACACTGGGGCCTCTCTCAGCTCACTAACACTGGGGCCTCTCTCAGCTCACTAATACTGAGGCCTCTCTCAGCTCACCAACACTGGGGCCTCTCTCAGCTCACTAATACTGAGGCCTCTCTCAGCTCACCAACACTGAGGCCCCCATCAGCTCACTTACACTGAGGCCCCTCTCAGCTCACTAACACTGGGGCCTCTCTCAGCTCACTAACACTGGGGCCTCTCTCAGCTCACTAATACTGAGGCCTCTCTCAGCTCACCAACACTGAGGCCCCCATCAGCTCACTAACACTGAGGCCCCTCTCAGCTCACTAACACTGTGGCCCCTCTCAGCTCACTTACACTGAGGCCCCTCTCAGCTCACTAACACTGTGGCCCCTCTCAGCTCACTAACACTGAGGCCTCTCTCAGCTCACTAACACTGGGGCCTCTCTCAGCTCACTAATACTGAGGCCTCTCTCAGCTCACCAACACTGGGGCCTCTCTCAGCTCACTAATACTGAGGCCCCCATCAGCTCACTAACACTGTGGCCCCTCTCAGCTCACTTACACTGAGGCCCCTCTCAGCTCACTAACACTGTGGCCCCTCTCAGCTCACTAATACTGAGGCCTCTCTCAGCTCACCAACACTGAGGCCCCCATCAGCTCACTAACACTGAGGCCCCTCTCAGCTCACTAACACTGTGGCCCCTCTCAGCTCACTTACACTGAGGCCCCTCTCAGCTCACTAACACTGTGGCCCCTCTCAGCTCACTAACAATGAGGCCCCTCTCAGCTCACTAATACTGAGGTCCATCTCAGCTCACTAACACTGAGGCCCCTCTCAGCTCACTAACACTGAGGCCCCTCTCAGCTCACTAACACTGAGGCCCCTCTCAGCTCACTAACACTGAGACCCCTCTCAGCTCACTAACACTGAGGCCCCTCTCAGCTCACTAACACTGAGGCCCCTCTCAGCTCACTAACACTGAGGCCCCTCTCAGCTCACTAACACTGAGGCCCCTCTCAGCTCACTAATACTGAGGTCCATCTCAGCTCACTAACACTGAGGCCCCTCTCAGCTCACTAACACTGAGGCCCCTCTCAGCTCACTAACACTGAGGCCCCTCTCAGCTCACTAACACTGAGACCCCTCTCAGCTCACTAACACTGAGGCCCCTCTCAGCTCACTAACACTGAGGCCCCTCTCAGCTAACTAACACTGAGGCCCCTCTCAGCTCACTACCACTGAGGCCCCTCTCAGCTCACTACCACTGAGGCCCCTCTCAGCTCACTACCACTGAGGCCCCTCTCAGCTCACTACCACTGAGGCCCCTCTCAGCTCACTACCACTGAGGCCCCTCTCAGCTCACTACCACTGAGGCCCCTCTCAGCTCACTAACACTGAGGCCCCTCTCAGCTCACTAACACTGAGGCCCCTCTCAGCTCACTATCACATTTCATACATTTTGAATTGGAAGCATTTGCGCTCCGAATTTATGCAGAGAAGACGCAGCAAATAAAGGCTACTTATGTAGACATGTCAAGTTGGACATATCTCAAGATGCGTCCAGCTCAAAACCGCTAGTATTTGTGCCAGGTGTACAAGTGTGTAAAGTTAGGTCTTAGGATAGTTTAGATGCATCTCAAAAGTGTTACTAGTAAATGCTAAAGTCGTATAATAATAATGTAATGAAGCGTCATATACACAATACAGAATAGTGTCTTGTGAAAGTCACGTCTTCCATACAAGATGTAATTAAATACACTTCCACTTCCAATGACCACTTTACAAATCAAATGGGATTTCTTTTACCTGTAACAGTCCAAAAGGAAATGTTGATTAAGTAACACAAAGATATAGCATTGTCGCTAACCAAGTACTATGAGCTGGAGGGGTCAACTCTAAGGGCACATTACCTCAATCTTTCTTCCTGCCAACCAGGGAACCAAGTTAGAGTGTCCATGATTATATGTTACCAATCCCTAGTAGAACAGTTCCACACTGGATCTTTGAATTAATTTTTTTTTAAATCACTAAAGTTTAGTGGAAGAACAGACAGTTTAGTAGAGGATCAAAATTTGGGCGAGAAAATTAACGAGTTCCGCTTTATCTTTCCCATTCAGCAGAATGTCATTCAATATTGTATTAAAATCAGCATTTGCATAATTTATAAACTATGAATAGAGCTGCCAGATGTGTATATTTCGCAGAAGCGGTTTGAAAATTTCACTCATCTGTTGTTAGTCTGCCCATTTCCTCTCCAATCTCCGTATTATTGTCACCCTAGCTCTATTTATTGACTATAACGTCTGCAAAAGGTGAATTTATTTCAGAATAGTGAAACAGAAGAGGGGGGAACTCAAAGATTGCTTTCTCAGAACGTTGCACCTTAGCGAAGCGGCCTGTTCAGTTTTGCGCAAAAACTCGTTTTGCGCAAAATGTTGACATATATTTCGTTCTCTCTGACATCGTCCTTTTGTTTCTTTAAAGACAGCACTGTATATTTCCCTATGTACTGTATTCTTGCAAATGTTGTAAACGTCTTCGCACCCAGTGGTTCTGTATATAGGAACTTACAGAAATAACCTATTAAAACGAACAGTTTTGCTGGAGGGAGCCCAAGTAAAAACAAATACTTATTTTATGCTGCATTATGTTTTCATGCCACGTAGAACAATTAATTTGGATTTGTGTCTCGGCAGATGTGCCATGGGCTAGCAATATAATGGGGTTCACAAGCAAAGTTGGAAGACGTTTCATGAGTGCGGTTCTATTCTGAGGTTATTTTAATGCATATTTAAATGAGTTGCTGAATCGTGTGTAATAAAAGCCAAACAGCTGGCGGACCGGTGAATGTCAAATTGTTTACACCTTTTATGTTGTGTTGAAATATACATATTTCATTTTCTCGATGTATTTTTGGCCTTGCTAGCTATGGAGGTGTCCATAAACAGTAAGGCTTACAGACTGCCTAGTCACACTGTTCCAGGACAATATAGCTTAGGACCATACAGGGACGGAGCTACCACTAGGCAGTGGCCTAGGGCGCCATGGTTTTTGGGGAGCCTTAAACACTGAATGAGTGACTTACCTATGAAGCGGCGGGCTTCTACACTTCAGTGTCAGGGATACACTGGGAGTGTGGAGCTGAGCCAGGACTATAACGAGAGCATTGTTGTCGCCCAAGGAGCCTACGTGTGCCCTTTCATATGTTTGCATCTGCAAGTAGAGGTGTTGCCCATAGCAACCAATCAGATTATAGCTATCATTTATTTAGCACATTTGAGGAAATGATAGGTAGAATCTGATTGGTTGCTATGAGCAACACCTCCACTTTTCCTGCAATAGAAGGCTACCGAAGGGATGACCTCTTCTAGACCACCCATTGTCTTTCTACATTGTTCTGGCACCCTTATTACTCGGAGATGACGTAAGGAGGTGGTCGGTGGCTATGGTCATTTGTGTACCTGGACTGTCGGTGATAAGCCCAAGGATTCAGGGAACAGGCAAGAAGTAATTGGAGGTGGAATTCAATTATGCGTGAATTGCCTCCAGAACGGTCGTAAAGACACTCCGCGTTACTGCAACATTGCAGATATCTCTTTGCCCCCCCATAAAGGTGGAAGGAGAAATCCACAATGTTGCGGTACTGTACATGACATGATCATAATATGTCTCCATACGTCCCAACTGTCCCAATTTAGGCAGAACAGTCCCAATTTAAAGAGTCTGTCCCGCAATCCCTATCGGTTAAGCTTTGTCCTGATCATTGAGAAAGTGGAGAGGTATTCGGTCCCCATCCCATAGTGACGTGGCCACGCCACTGTCCCCCTCCTGGAGAGACTAATGTTGGGATGAATTTCTATTACACTTTATACAGAGATAGGACACTACACCCCCAACGTGACCTAAACCACTGGACATGATCATAATACAATTCTATTACACTCTATACAGACATAGGACACTACACCCCCAACATGACCTGACTACTGGACATGATCATAATACAATTCTATTACACTGTATACAGACATAGGACACTTCACCCCCAACATGACCTGACCACTGGACATGATCATAATACAATTCTATTACACTCTATACAGACATAGGACACTACACCCCCAACATGACCTGACCACTGGACATGATCATAATACAATTCTATTACACTCTATACAGACATAGGACACTACACCCCCAACATGACCTGACCACTGGACATGATCATAATACAATTCTATTACACTCTATACAGACATAGGACACTACACCCCCAACATGACCTGACCACTGGACATGATCATAATACAATTCTATTACACTCTATACAGACATAGGACACTACACCCCCAACATGACCTGACCACTGGACATGATCATAATACAATTCTATTACACTGTATACAGACATAGGACACTACACCCCCAACATGACCTGACCACTGGACATGATCATAATACAATTCTATTACACTCTATACAGACATAGGACACTACACCCCCAACATGACCTGACCACTGGACATGATCATAATACAATTCTATTACACTGTATACAGACATAGGACACTACACCCCCAACATGACCTGACCACTGGACATGATCATAATACAATTCTATTACACTGTATACAGATATAGGACACTACACCTCCAACATGACCTGACCACTGGACATGATCATAATACAATTCTATTACACTCTATACAGACATAGGACACTACACCTCCAATATGACCTGACCTCTGGACATGATCATAATACAATTCTATTACACTCTATACAGACATAGGACACTACACCTCCAACATGACCTGACCACTGGACATTATCATAATACAATTCTATTACACTCTATACAGACATAGGACACTACACCTCCAACATGACCTGACCACTGGACATTATCATAATACAATTCTATTACACTCTATACAGACATAGGACACTACACCTCCAACATGACCTGACCACTAGAGATAATCATAATACAATTCTATTACACTCTATACAGACATAGGAGATTACATCCACAACATGACCTGACCACTGGGTATGATCATAATACAATTCTATTACACTCTATACAGACATAGGACACTGCACCTCCAACATGACCTGACCACTGGACATGATCATAATACAATTCTATTACACTCTATACAGACATAGGACACTACACCCCCAACATGACCTGACCACTGGACATGATCATAATACAATTCTATTACACTGTATACAGACATAGGACACTACACCTCCAACATGACCTGACCACTGGACATTATCATAATACAATTCTATTACACTCTATACAGACATAGGACACTACACCCCCAACATGACCTGACCACTAGAGATAATCATAATACAATTCTATTACACTCTATACAGACTTAGGACACTACACCCCCAACATGACCTGACCACTGGACATGATGATAATACAATTCTATTACACTCTATACAGACATAGGACACTACACCCCCAACATGACCTGACCACTGAGTATAATAAAATAAATATTCACTTTATACAGTACACCCGCTAACAATGACAGTTTCTTTTTTGACTGGCTTAGGTATGCCACCGTTAAGCAATGTTGAAATAACTCTTATAGTTTACGGGGAAGTCACTGGCCAGTGGCATTTTCAAACATCCTCTTCATCTTTAAAGTCTGCAGTTCAGGACTCATATAATCAGACAACACCTGACAAACACTTACAGTTTATCTGCTTGAATAGATTGTGTTATAAATAAAATTGCCGCTCAGTTTACTGCAATGCACATTTTCTTATCTCTTGCTGAAAACCGCTTCAGAGATTAAATTCTTTTTTTTGTTCTATAAAAACAAAACAGCCATTTTCTGCCATTCGCCGAATGACTATTGCAATTTTGTCAATGCCATAGAAAAATGTATGTGTCTAATTTCAGGCGCTACAGTCTGCTATAACTCAGAACACTAAATGATTATTTTGTTTAATACTTAATACAGACCTTGTTTCTGTGCTTGGAATAAAAAGAATTCCCAGTCACATAAAATCTTGCATGAATACTTAGCTACACAAATTGCTCACATAGATTTGCTGGTTAGTTACAGGATTGTTGCCTTCTAGGGTATAAATTGTGGGACGTTTTGGAGCTGCTCACTAGGATATCCAAGATTCTATAGTGGAAATGGAACTGTTATAAGTGCAAAGCAGCACGAAAGCTGTCTCCTCTTTCCTTGTAATGTCATGTACTTGTTTTCGTGCAGTTGTGATTGTGTTTCTGGATTTGCACATAAGTCATACTTGCCAACTCTCCCTGAATGTCAGGGAGACTCCCTGAAATAGGGGTTATCTCCCTCACTCCGAGAAGAGTCTGGCATTCTCCCTGATGCTGAGCCAGTACAAGACGTGGTTGGCTTCGCCATCTGTGCCATGATGACACAGTTCAGAAATTGTGTCCTATGTCCATGTATTGATGCCTATGGAGGTGGCCATTTTCATGGAGACCAAGATTTAATCAAAGACTGACAGGGAAGACAACATGACTTCAGCAATGGATACAGAAATGCAAAAGACACTTCACTCTCTAGAGATTCATTAGCTGCTTTTGTTTAACACATAGTTGCCTACTCTCCCGGAATGTCCGGGAGACTCCCGCATTTCTGGGAGACCACCCAGGCTCCCAGGAGAGCAGGGCAACCTCCGCAATAGATAAGTGGTGGGGGCAGGGCTTAATGATGCAAATATCGCGCCATCTTAGCTGTAATTGGCCTGCACGCCCACCTCCCCCGGGATCTCCCTGAAGCCAATGAGGAAAAGTTGGCAAGTATGACATAAGTTAGGTAGAAAAGATGATTTTAATCTGAAGGAGAGCTCAGTTTTTTCTCCTTATGATGTGATGAACTTGTTGGACGTTAGTGGATCATCACGATTAATACAGATTGTTGGCTAGTACTTGCTGGCATGATGAGAGATTTGTGATCTTCTGCACAGTTGTTTGGAGATGACCCTGTGTTGTTCATTAATATGTGTGTAAATGAAATATGAAAAGTTAATGTTTTGATGCTTGAAATAAAGAAGTTCCATGACTTTCATGAGGAATAAGATTTAAATTTGGTGAAAATAAAGATAAAGTCTGTATTTAGTTACGGGTGTCCAAATATAATAATAGCACAGTATTTTTGGGGCAATGTTGTCACATCAGCTTTTCCTCATAGAGTCTTAAAGTGTTGCACAAAGACGAACATCAAAACGTGAAATGAGGACAAGTTGCAATGTATTGAAATACACAATATACAAGGCAAAGGTCAGGAAAGGTATCATACGTTCAGATGCAGAAGAACATGGCAGAGGTAAGAATTGGTAGTTGGGGGCTACGAGCTTTGGTTCGGCCACTTCTTGAGCCCAATCCTGTGGGGAGGGGGGATACCATGAACCATGGACAACCCCTCAGGCTGCACACACATCTTTGACATTGTCAAGGAATTGCAGAGATGGCCGCTAACCGGTATTGGCGCAACTGAACAGGGAGGCGCAGAGTCTAATGTACCCCCGGTATGCACCAGGGACCCCCGCAAGGGGGTTTGGGCTTAACTGCAGAGGGAACGCAGGTCTCGGTTCTCCAAGACAGTCACCGGTGTAGCGACAGTAGTAGACAGGCGTAGTCCAGCAATCCGGGTCAGAGCCAACCGGGCGGTGCAGTACACAGGGAGGATCCAGAGAGAAGTCAGGTCAGGCCAAATAGTCAAACCAGCCGGGCAGCGAGGTACCAAAACGAAACACAGGAGAATAGTCACAGGAAGCTGAGTCAGAACCGAATAACACACTGGATCAGAAGTTCAGGAAACGCTGGAGCAGGAGTGAACCAGTACTCTGCAACTAGACATGTGTCAGAGGCTGCTTTATATACCCTAAGGTGCATCCTGAGTGGGTTAGGGAGATTTTGGCGGTCAGACATGTTGGCTGCCGACAGGTGAGCAGAGATGGCGTCCCGCTGCTAGGCAACAGGACGTGGTTGCTGAGAAGGTGCAGGCGTCCGTCTCCTGCACCAAGTGTCAGTGCGGAGACGGCGCCTGACAGACATAAACTGGTGCTGGGTGCACAATCTTTTGGTTTGCACCATCACATCCCTCAACCTGTAATCTGCAAAGTATGGGGCAGGAGCCCCATCTGCCTACACGACTATTGCCACCTCCATGCTCCCAAGGGACACCCTCTGTACCCCTTTCTTAGCACACCTCCCTACTGGTAGTACAGTTTTAGATATGGTTAAGAAGTCATAGGTTCAAATAGTTAGCAAAGGTCATACTTGCCTACTCTCCGTGAACGTCCGGGATACTTCTGAATTTTGGTCATGGACTTCCTGAAGAGCAGGTCTCCCTCCCGGGTCCCACATACTTCACTATTGAAGTGGGTTTAGGTGGGGCTTGATGGCTCGGTTTGCGTTATAATAGCCCCATCCCCACTGTGCCATGCTGAAAATGGAGGCATTGCACAGCAGGGGGGCAGGGCCGTGACACAATTGCGGTTCCCCACCCCCTGCACTTGCCACTTGACCTCCCCTCCGGCAAGTAAGCAGAGTCAGGATGAGAACATCTGGGGCAAGAGTACTGAGAAGCCCAGCTAAAGTTCTCCAAGTAAGGTGTTAGAGGACCACAGAGGCACGACCAATTGTGTTTTTGTGCATGTCCCCCACCAATATTCATGGCATATAGTTGCAGTTTTGTGACCAAGGCTTTGTGTACACGTCTTTGCATTTGATAGCGTGCAATGTCTTCTGCAAATTAGGCATTCTATTCTGAAAAATTTGGATGAAAAGAATCACATTGACAGTCAAAGGTCCATCTAGTAGTGGGCAGCCTAAATGCACAATTTTACTAAAGACTACCCTCTTCATTCCAGCCTTTGAACTGAGAGTTTCATGATTTGTATACTCCAAGCCTAATTTAAAATATACAATTATTTTGAATTTTACACATAATAAAATAAATATTTTAAGGATCTCTTAACAGTGCAATCCCACATCTCTTTTTTCAAACAGCGAGTTGTGTACATCTTTAACATGTAGCTGAATATGTCATTTGTGGAGGAGACTATCCTGTAACTCAAATTGCATTTTGGGGGAAATACTGCATATTTTGCTTCCACTATTATATAAATGAATATAAATAAATATAGGGGTGGGGTGTGGGGGTTTTATGCTATGAGCTCTCCAAAGCCTCTCTGCTCCCTGGATCATATGTCATGTGACTGTGGTTGCCATAGTTATCACATGACACTTTCAAACTCTAAATCAACAATAGCAACTTGAATCCAAAGGAAAATTAGCAAATCCAAGGTAATTAAACTGATTTATGTTAATATAGCAGGGGGGATTACAGCCTTAATTTAAAAATACAATATAGATTGGTTAATTAACTATATATTTCAGGCTGTTAACTGAGTCATAGTATTGCACTTGAAAACAGAATACATTTTTCTCTTTTCTCTGTTTAGCATGTTGTACATATTTGCCTTCCTGTTTTACTATTTTGTCAAGATGAAACACTTGTATTTACTGCGGCTAGATAAATGTATTGCATTTAAATGCAAGCATTTCAATTTTTGTGCTATTTCTATTATGATAAGTAAAGTATGATATTGTTTTACACCAATGAGCCGCACTGTTTTCCATGCTTGGCTCTGTGCTTTAGAAAATAACGGCAAGGCAGATTTTCCTGCATGCGGGGAGATAAATCGTCCTCCGTTATTAGAGTAACCATGAATTATATCTCTGTAAAGACTAACACTGATGGCAGCTCAAACAGAAGAAAAAAATGATTGTTTTAAGCAAATTGCTTTTGAAAATAGGAAGACATTCTGAATAAGAAATATGATTGCATACAACGTCTATCTGCATGCCGGAAATCGTCTATTAAAGGCTAGTGGAAGTTGAATGGGGGCAGTACAATAAGAGTTTCATTTAGGAAAGTTGAAATAAGTTATATCCGGTCCTTTTCTGAATAGGATTTTACAGCACCGTAAAATTTGTTTCCAAGAAAGAAGGTAACAAAAGAAAAGATCTGGTAAGGTATATTAGAAGTATAATTACAGACCGTCTGTGACTTCAAATTAGTCAAGCTTGTAAACTGTTAATTGCTGGAGCTTGGAGGACAACTCTTCCCACTACCAGTTCTGAATTCTTAAACAGACTACGGCACATTTCATCCATGAAAAATCCGTTGGGCAGCACAGTGGCCTAGTGGTTAGCACTTCTGCCTCACAGCACTGGGGTCATGAGTTCAATTCCCGACCATGGCCTTATCTGTGTGGAGTTTGTATGTTCTCCTTGTGTTTGCGTGGGTTTCCTCCGGGTGCTCCAGTTTCCTCCCACACTCCAAAAACATACTGGTAGGTTAATTGGCTGCTATTAAAAAATTGACCCTAGTCTCTCTGTCTGTGTGTGTGTGTATGTTAGGGAATTTAGACTGTAGACTGTCTGTGTGTGTGTGTGTGTGTGTATGTTGGGGAATTTAGACTGTAAGCCCCAATGGGGCAGGGACTGATGTGAATGTGTCCTCTGTACAGCGCTGCGGAATTAGTCGCGCTATATAAATAACTGATAATAAATGGAATATATCACAGCTTTCCTTAACAACTCACTCCCCATATTCCACGACACATGGACCACAAGGTGCAGACTACACAGTTCCCCCATTCTGGGTGACAGGTAACTGAGAGCTCTTGTCTCTCCCCCCTAAACTTCTTTCTCTCCCTCTCTTCCAAAATGTTTTTATTTTCCCACCCTCTCTTTCCTTTCCGATTTTATTGAAAAACCCACTTTGGTGCGTTTAACTCATTTTACAAACTATATTGTGGAACTAACATTTCTGTAATACCGTTTCTCTTTTTTCTTTTTACTGAATATGTTCTACAATGTTGCTTCTCTGTACAAAGTGTGAAAATAAAGAGATTAAAAAAACATAAAAAAGAAAAAAATATAATTACAGTGAACTTGAAAAGTGTTCCTATTATTATTATTTTATTGTTATTATTAATAATAACATTTATCTATATAACACCAGTAAAATCCGCAGCACGTATCAATTGGAGAGAAACAAAGTAATAAAACAAGAATGGGCAATAACACAGAGGTAAGAGGATGCTACTGACAAGCTTACAATCTATTCAGAGTGACAGAATGCAAAGAAAGTATTAATGTAAAAGAAACTCTCCTTTTATGGGTCATTTGGTTGCACCGACTAACAGGAAAGACTTTCTCATATAACAGACCCATCTCGAACTCCTGGGGGTAAATGTATCAAGCTGAGAGTTTTTCGGTGGGTTTGAAAAACCAATCAGATTCTAGCTATCATTTATTTAGTACATTCAACACAATGAAAGTTAGAATCTGAATCTCCTCCTTTCAAACCCGCCGGAAAACTCTCAGCTTGATACATTTATCCCCTGATGTCTCTGACGAAATTGCATGGTGGCTGCCGTGAACATAGAGAACTTACAGTTATTTTTAAGGAATAAATCATAACTGCAGTGTAAATATGTTATATCAAATGAATCCATTGATAAGTTTAGCTAAAGTGTAAAATGTGAAGACAGAAAGTCTGTTGTATGTGTGTATTTGATGGCTCTGAACATCCCAGATAGAAGATAGCAGTGTTACCTGTAGCAGCTTCAAATGGCTCTTGCTATGAGATATATCCGGACACAGGTTAGTTTTTGGACTCCTGAATAGACTTTGTGGGGCCGATCACAGCTGGACATCCTTTCAGCCCAAGGCAGCATTTTGAAGGACTATACAGCTATATAGAAATATGAGCTTCCAAGGAAAATGTCTTCATGGTTTTTATTTATGGAAATCCGGGTGCAACTCCATACTGAGGAGCAGAAATCACACCAGGGTTGTGAATGACAGGTACGGGTGGTATCTGGGAACAGCTAAACTCACATATCTTTGGAAAAGGTATGTCACATTGTCAAAATTTCATAATGTTTGGTATCAAAAAATAGACAAAGTCATAAGGGATTTATTAATAATAAAATTGGGTCTGTGTGACGCTCCACAGAAACGTTAGTTCACATAGTAGCCTTGAGAAGTAAATCAGACAACATGCAAATGGTGATTGAAAAAGTGTCAGAGGCCACAACCCCCCGGGGGTAGAAAGAGGTGGGGAAGTGTCTTTAAAAAGCTGAAACCAGTTACAGCAAATGGCAGACTTTTTGGGAAATCAATTCACATTGATAAGCTGTCCATCTTCCAAGTCAATTTCCCTTGGCCAAAAAAGACAATTCACGTAAGTGCTACTCTGAATGTAACCCCTATTATTTTAAACTGTTTTGCTTCTTATGTCAATCTATTAATTGTTTATTCATTATTTTCATTATCTGTATGCCCTGTACCATTGTATATTAAATCTATAATTTAATATGTTGCGTCCTTGATACTCTAATGAATCCTTTAGCCCGTTAAGAAGAATATAGTTTGGACAAGTTAACCCTTTGAATGCCAGTGTGTGATTTATTGATATATTTGATTAACAAGCTGTGTGTGCTTGCATTTGTGTAACAGTCTGGAGGTGTGAAGAGTTAACCCTTTGCTTGCTGGTTTGGGTCTTGCTAGTCAATGGATAGTTAGAAGCCTTGTGTGCCAGTGTGGGACAGTATATTGGGGTCCTATTGCTCGTATTCAATAGGTGGTGGCAAACCTGAAGTGTGTGAGGTGTGAGCGCTGTGTGGGGGCGATTCAGTAGGTCTATAACCAGTGTGATAGGTAAAGAGAGACTGTGGGCTGGAATTGTGTGACCTCATATAGTAAAGACCCCCAAAGTCACGGCAGCTGGTAGCGTGTTCGCGAGGAAACGCACCAGGCTTAATTCTATTTGACACATGCGTGGCAACACAGCATCTTTTGGTAGAGAAATTCATCTGTGAGCAAGTGCCCATAACCTGTCGGTAGATATAGGTCTGCCGCGGCTCTATAGCTGCTTACACCTACACGAATTTTGACTGTTGAAAGAGGTAGGAACCACCCTCCACCTGACAATTTTCCGGAGGAGGCCGTTTTCCATTACATCTACTTCTGGTTACAGAGGTGATCAACAGGATTGCATCGCTGTTTCATAGTTTCTTGGGGATCAATCTAATTGAAGGACTGTCCATATTTTCTGTCTACCCCCAGGCATACAGATTATTATAGTGATGCTCTGTACTTTCATCCCATTTGTTTTTATAACTGTTCACAATTTTTTATTTCTATGTCAAATCTTTATCTAATTGTTTTTTTTATTCTCTGTAAGCATTGTACCTTTTGTATATTAAATCTAACAATTTAATAGTTCTGTCCTTATTGCTGTAAACAAATCCATTGCCTGTTTAGAAGCGAGAGATTGCTTGGCTGTGGTTAACGCTTTATAAACCAAAGTGTGAAGGGTTAACTGTTTAGCTACCAGAGCACCGAGTGTGCGCAATTGGATAATTGAGTCATAGGTTTGCTACGGGCCTTATACATAGCTGGTGGCAGTTGGTGGAGAGGTGTGGAAACGAGTGCCTGTGTTGACAAAGGGACCAGCGAATTCTGCAGCCTTAGAGAAAGAGGTGAGTGTGAGATTTGGGCTGGAATCTTGTGTGTTCCCTTACAGTAAGCTTCCAAGTCACGTGTACGCAGAGGGTGGTTTGAAACAGATAAAGGGGGTCAGGAGCAGTTTCCTGACAAAATAGAAGTGATATATTGCATGACTGTTGGAATATATGATAAGATATTAAATCAGGGAGTAGCCAGAGGGGCCTATCCCTGACAATTTGGGTAGCACGGTGGCTTAGCGGTTAGCACTTCTGCCTCACAGCACTGGGGTCATGAGTTCAACCGACTATGGCCTTATCTGTTTGGAGTTTGTATGTTCTCCCCGTGTTTGCGTGAGTTTCCTCCGGGTGCTCCGGTTTCCACCCACACTCCAAAAACATACTACTAGGTTAATTGGCTGCTATCAAATTGACCCTAGTCTGTTTCTGTGTGTGTGTCTGTTAGAGAATTTAAACTGTAAGCTCCAATGGGGCAGGGACTGAGGTGAGTGAGTTCTCTGTACAGCATTGCAGAATTAGTGGCACTATATAAATAAATGATGATGATGATGATGATATTGGATAAGGTGGAAAATCCACTCTATGAAGATTGATTGTTTTGAACTTTAGAGCTCAGGGACAAATACATTTGTCTTCCTGATGCGATTGTATTTTATGACCAATTGCCTATGGGTATACTCAGTAATTATCCACATGTGGGTCATTATTTTATTTCATTTATTTATGAGATTAAACAATCACTGGACTCTCGCAGATCCAGAGCTTCTGAACAGTTTCTTGTCGATTGGAAGGGCTATGGTCCTGAGAAGTGATCTTGGGTTAAAGCTTCGGACATTCATGCACCATGTTTACTCAAGGAGTTTCACCAGAAGTAGCCTAACAAACCCTTTTAGGATGTTCGGAGTCCACCCTTACAGCAGGGGTACTGTAACGGAACTTAGATCTCATTGCTCCAGCGGCGGCTTCTCTGTGCCACTTGTGGCACTTCCCGGAGGCAGGTCACATAACGCGTTTCTCAAAGCGGGCTTTTCAAACTTGCCTCTGTATTTAAGGCTCAGTCAGTGCAACTTGTTAGTGCAACTTGTTTTCTGCGCTACTGACTCCAGTTCCCGGCTAGTTCCTGTTTATGCTGCTCCTCCAAGGTACTTCTCTCTTATATTTTTCCCTGTTGTTACATCCCAAGGCAGTCCAGGGGGCCGCGACCTGCGAGTTCTCGTCAGCAAAGCCCATCCTGCCTTGCGGGGCTTCTTGGTGAAAACCAGGGAACTTGTTAGACTCCGCGCCGCTGGTCTGCTAGTGCCAATTGGGATTGACACAAGTTTCCTTAAGATTGTAACAGTAGGTTAATGTTCCTGACAGGTGTTTTTTTAAAATACAAAACAAAAATACAGTTGTTGTCAGCAACTATCCTTTACACTGCATATCTTTGCGTATCTAGCAAATTGAAAACAAGAGGTATTGGTTCATATTTTGATCAAAACATTTAAGCTTGCATCTGTATTTAATAACATGTTGTTTGGCCTTCACTTTTCTCCCATTGACGTCACAAGGAACGTCACCCACTGTAAAAATCACTTCCCACAGTGTTCAAGGTAACATCATTGAAGTGAATGACCACTACCCACCACTAAATGCATCTTTAGTGATATGTTTAGTCAACATCATGCTAAAATTACTCCAGATTGTTAAATTGGTCTTCTCCCTCTCATTTACCAAAAAAAAAACTACCGAACTATGGAATCAGAAAACGATACAGCTCAGAGACAGGTCCACTTTATCGGTGAAAATAAGCTTTTATTTATACTTTTTTCTTATTTTTAATATTTATTTCTATACATTTTTGGTCAGTCTTGAGGATGTAAGTTGTTCTGCACAGGAAACCTAATTTCTTTTCTTTCTTGCATTTTATAATGAACAGTTCGCCATACATGAAATTTAATAGAGTCCATAAATCTTAATGAAACTGTGCCCCAAGAGGCCCATTTATGAATAAAAATGACTGAATTTACCATTCAATCACTTTTGATCAAAGAGTCAAACATTTGAGGTCCACTGTTCTCAGGAAAACGCGCTGTAGGCACCAGACAGGGAAGTTAGAAGGACTTATGAAAGATGAATCTAAAATATTATACAGACGTTAATTCTGTATTATTAAGTAAATGTATAAAATTGAAATGTTAAAAGGGAATGTGTCCAAGTCTAGCCCACTGTATTACCTCTTGTGTGGGTTTAGTAGAACAGGCCAGCTGGCGGATTGTTTGTCTGGAGCAATTAAATGGGGTTGTGTTGTGGGTGCAGGAGACTAGGTTCAACCAGAGCCTACAGCTGTTTATAGATGATTTAGGGCCTATTTTGGTGGGTTATGACGTAAAAGCTCATGGCTAATTCAATGAGGGGTGCCAGGGTGACCAGGAACCTCACTCTTATGGATTTGTATCAATTGAACTTTGGTGCAAAGAGCTCCAGAACTGGTTGGCATGAGTGTTGCAACTGCTATCGATAACCTGTCTACTACCTCAGCAACAGAGATTAGGTTCTTCAGCAACAAGTCCTACGCTCCATGCAGAACAGCATTGATTTTATGGCTAGCCATGTGTTTGGTGTAAACAACACGCTAGCTGATGCCTTCTCTAGGGGTAAGTGGCAGACCTTCTTCAAGTTGGACCATAAGTCAAGTAGGAGGCTCTGAATGTTCAAACCAACAATGATAGCTCAAAGTCCCCTCCTAGAGAAGCT
This sequence comes from Mixophyes fleayi, assembly GCF_038048845.1. Taxonomy (NCBI): domain Eukaryota; kingdom Metazoa; phylum Chordata; class Amphibia; order Anura; family Limnodynastidae; genus Mixophyes; species Mixophyes fleayi. The sequence continues at coordinate 10,903,763 of NC_134409.1, forward strand.
GATTGAAAGGCCATCAGCTCCCAGGACGTGGGAACCCTACGAGAAGTCGTGGAGCAGTGTCTGTAGTTCAGAGTGGCGCCACACGGAGAGAGCGCCAGCCTGGTGCTATAGAGCTGTAAGCCAACAAGGGAAGGATCATCTGAGGGTAAGGATGGAACAAATGGTGTGTCTGACCCCACCATTAGCTTCGTATTTCACAGGGTACTAAAAGATGAGCAAGAATTCCAGGGAAAAACTAAATAAGAGGAAGCCCACATATGAAGAAAGGCTGATGAGATTTTTTGAGGCTCTTAGGAAAGTAAAAGCGTTAAGCAGATGGTGGGCAATTGCCTACAAGGACTGGTAGCAGCACGGTGGCTCAGTGGTTAGCACTTCTGTCTCACAGCGCTTGGGTCATGAGTTCAATTCCCGACCCTGGCTTTATCTGTGAGGAATCTGTATGATCTCCCCGTGTTTGCATGGGTTTCCTCCGAGTGCTCCGGTTTCCTCCCACACTCCAAAAACATACTGGTAGGTTAATTGGCTGCTATCAAAAATTTACCCTATTCTCTCTATCTCTCTGTGTATATTAGGGAATTTAGACTGTAAGCTCCAATGGAGCAGGGACTGATGTGAATGAGTTCTCTGTACAGCGCTGTGGAATCAGTGGCGCTATATAAATAAATGGTGATGATGATGATGTTTTCTCTTTGACATACCGATATGGATTCCAAAGCAGAACGTTTGGACCGCTGGGCATTTGGGTTAACTTTTAAGCAATTAAAATAATCATTAGGCAGGTCGTATGGGCATAACAAGGGAGCAGGTAAATGTTCACTGGTTAGGTAGAAGAGGCTTTCAATAGGCACAGATACCACAAGTGATTCAAGAGGATGCTGGAAATTGGGGAACACCTTCAGTAATCATTATACATGACAATGACCTTAACAATAATAAATGGATCTGAGCTTTGACATTAAGGGGTATATTTACTAATCTGCGGGTTTGAAAAAGTGGGGATGTTGCCTATAGCAACCAATCAGATTCTAGCTTTCATTTATTTAGTACTTTCTACAAAATGACAGCTAGAATCTGATTGGTTGCTATAGGCAACATCCCCACTTTTTCAAACCCGCAGCTTAGTAAATCTAGCCCTAAGACAGGTTTCAGTAGGATCTTGTTCCTATGGCTGAAAGATAAATTAATATAGACACACACATACTGCTGAGGAGGCCATGGAGAGGTTCATATTCACAAATAACAGTGGATAAGTCCAGAATGAAATCGAGAGGACAAAAGTCCTTTGTGGCTTTAGTGGAAATCCAGGTAATGTTCCATAATGATAGAGCCCAAGTGCAAAGACTTTGGACAATGATAATGGGGTTTAATTTTTAGAAGTGGGATTGGACACATTCCGTTGCAGGAAGCTTTGCGTGTTGGTGGTAGTCAGCTTAGTAAATGGGGCAAGTAGGACAGAGATGTTAGAGGGGAGGGCTGATGTAAATGCTGACTGTGTGGCCTGGTCACAGAATAGTTGCAGATTGGGAGAGGTGGTAACAATGCAGTATTTGGGGAGGGCACCACTCTTGTCTGTAAGCAGTTGAGTGCAGGCAGGTTTGATTCGGACTTGTGTCACATACACACTCAGCTGAGGACAGGCATGCTTCCGTTGGAGGTTGAGCTTAAGAAAGGCTATAGTTCATATTAATGGATCATTTTCATATTAATGAATTTAATTAAATATACAAATCTAATGTTGGCTAAGTGGAAATACTCACTGCTGCTGATGACTTGTCATAAACCAGGTGCATATGCTGCCGATGCATAGGCGGATTCATTTGAGGTGTGTCCGGCTGAGCATACGGCCGTAAATATGCCATTTTTCGTGCTATGTTTGTGTCGCATTACCTTGCTGGGACAGGAATTCCAAACCTTAACAATGTTGTTGACGTTTTTACTGTTGTATATTGCACAAAAAACACCTGCAAAATGAGTTTTAAACACAGTTCCAGTTTACAGAGTGCATTCAATCATAATTCATAGTAGCAAACAGTGATTTATGATCAAATTGAACTCCACTGTTTCAGCTGTAGACGCTGTTTGCTACTATGAGTTATGATTGAGAGCACTTTTTAAACCGGACCTGCATTTAAAAGTGATTTGCAGGTGTTCCTGTGCCTTCTGTGGATCTGCACGATCTACATTCTAACAGTTAACAATGCAAAATCAGAACAACTTAAGGCACATCCACGATTTGTCCAAACTTCAATGATCCACATGTTTCCTGCCCAAGTTAAGCCATATTTGCGCATCTGCCATAGGAGTCACTAGCCTATTTAACTTAAACTGCTTCGATAGTCGTCAAATAGTTATAAAAGAAACAAATCAATTAAAAATTCTTAATTATTTGAATAAAGCATGTTTAATGCAATGTATATATATATATATATATATATATATATATATATATATATATATATACACACATACACTATATGGACAAGAGTATTTGGCCACGTCTGTTAATGGATCAATTGAGGTGTTTCAATCAGACCCGTTGCTAGAGGTGTATAAAATCAAGCACCTAGTCATGCAGTCTCTATTTGCAAACATTTGTGATACAAAATGGGTCGTTCTGTAGAGCTCAGTGTCTTCAAGCGTGGTACTGTGATAGGATGTCACCTTTGCAATAAGACGGTTCATGAAATTTCATCCCTGCTGGATATTCTACGGTCAACTGTAAGTGATATTATAAGAAAGTGGAAGTGTTTAGGAACAACAGCAACTCAACCATGAAGTGGAAGGCCACGAAAAATCACAGAGCGGCGTCAGCGACTGCTAAGGCTCTTGGTGCATAAAATTCGCCAACGCTCTGCTGATTCCATAGCTGAAGAGTTCCGAACCTCCACTGGCATTAATATAAGCATAAAAACTGTGTGGCGGGAGCTTAATGGATTGGATTTCCATTGCCAAGCAGCTGCATGCAAGTCTCACATCACCAAGACCAATGCCAAACGGAGTGGTGTAAAGCACACCGACACTGGACTGTGGAGCAGTGGAAACGTGTTCTGTGGAGTGACGAATCACACTTCTCTGTTTGAAAGTTAGATGGGTGAGTCTGGGTTTGGCGGATGCCGGGAGAACGTTATCTGCCTGACTGCATTATGCCAACTGTGATATTTGGTGGAGGAGGGATAATGGTATGGGGCTGTGTTTCATGGTTTGGGCTAGGCCCCTTATCTCCAGTGAAGGGCAATCTTGATACTTCAGCATACCAAGTCATTTTGGACAATGCTATGCTTCCAACTTTGTGGCCCTTTTCTATTCCAACATGACTAGGCCCGGGTGCTAATAACGTGGACTATTAAGACATGGTTTGATGAGTTCGGTGTGGAAGAACTTGACTGGCCCACACAGAGCCCTGACCTCAACCCCATCGAACACCTTTGGGATGAACTGGAATGGAAATTGTGAGCCAGGACTTCTCGTCCAACATCAATGCCTGACCTCATAAATGCTCTACAGAATGAATGGGCGCTAATTCCCACAGAAACACTTCAACATCTTGTGGAGCCTTCCAAGAAGAGTGGAAGCTGTTATCACTGCAAAAGGGGGACCAACTCCATATTAAAGTATGTATATTTAAATACAATGTTATTACAGTCCCTGTTGGTGTAATGGTCAATTGTCCGAGTACTTTTGTCCATATAGTGGAAATAAATATATATATAACAGTTGTTTTCTTTAAATTGCCTTTACGCAAGTAAAACAGAATTCCCACATCTGCTTGTCTTTACTACTATGGACCAGAAAACTGTTTTTTTTTCTAGTAAAAAAATCAGCCTAATCTCTGTGATGCGACTATAATAAACATGATTGTCAGCCAATGAGGAAAGGGGGGTGTTAGATTCATACTCTCCAGAAATGTCCAGGAGACTCCTGAATTTTGGTCATTCTCCTAGACCCCCACGAGAGTAGGCCACTCTCCTGGATCCCAAGTCTCTTTGCTGTGATGTGAGTGAGGTCTTGATGATGTAATTTGTGACATCAGGCCCCACCTCCATTACAAATTGTGTCACTATGGACCCCCATTCCACCCTCCTGTCGCAGAAGGAGGGATAGAGATTGAGCAAATCACTGCATCACATCCTCGCACTTGTCCCATAGATCTCTCTTCCAGGAGATCCAAAAAGTAGACAGTGGACTGAACCAATCAATATTCATGCAGCCAATCAGTTCACTAGGAACTAGCAATGTGTGCCTCAGCTACATTACTGACTCCTAATGAATTGTTAGTTAGAGTTTTGATTCAGCGTCCAAACGGCACCATGTGCTAACTGTGGGTGCCAATATATTACTTAGTTCAAAATATGTCTTTTATGCAAAATCTAACTTCACTGGTAAATCATGTTTCATTTTTCATTCGGAGGTTATGAAATTAAAATGAAATTAAGCTCGGAAGAAATCATGATTTCTTTATAAAGGCAATATATAAATGTTTGTTATAGCCGAGTTGGATCTAATTAAAAGAAGGTTCCTGTAACGAGAGTATAATGTGTTAGGGAAACGTTAGCATTCATTTGCAGTTTCTGTAATAACTATTTTGTTTTCCTTTGTGTTTGTATTTCTAAAACTAAATCAAGAAAAACTCAATAGCAAAATATTTAAAGTTTCTGCAGCAGTCTAGCGCTTTACTTTCATACGGCAAACGGTCTCTATTTTTGTGGCACAGTTCAATGTTTGGTGGGCAAAGGGAGCGTGACCTCATATTTGATGACATTGGCACACAGCAGTGGCAGAAATATAAATGGGGGTCCGCCCTCCCTCACACCCTCCGTGATGTTGGATCTTTATAAGGAATTCAAAACTTGTGAGATCCGAGATCCGATGTCGTCACAATGACGTCTTATCTCGTTTTCAATTCCGAGGGAGCGCGACAGTACTGAGCCGGCTCGGCTCGGTACTCGGATCCCGTAAGTTCGGGTGTGTTCGGTTCTCGAGGAACCGAGCCTGAGCATCTCAAATGTATGCCAAACTCTGCCTTTAATACAATTGTGAACAAAACCTATGTGCTTTGGAACCACAGCGATTGCATCCGAGAATCTTTATTTTATATGATGCTACAGACGTCACAAGTTGCAGATTCGTTACCGGCAATAGTGAGCGCCTACACACATGGTACAATGAGGGCTTATTCACTAAAAGTGCAAATGTAAAGGATCTTTCTTTCAGTGTCTATTGTACTATTGGTAGCTATGGGTCGCTGCATACTTCTACTATTGTTCTTTGTTAGTAAATAATCCTTAAATTTCTCCAGTAATTTGTCTACCCCAGTGATGGGCCACATGCGGCCCTCCGAGCCGTCACCTGCGGCCTCCAGCTCCTTTGTGCTCGTTATAGCTTGTAACACTTGTGTAAACTGCCTGCTAATATGTTATTACAGGTAGGTGTCTCCTTCTTTCATTAAATGTGTTATTTTAGCTAGAGATTCTCAGGCTCAGTTCCTCGAGAACCTAACACGCCCAAACTTAGGGGATCCGAGTATCTCGGCTCGGTACTTTCTCGCGCCCTTGGAATCGAAAACAAGGCAAAATGTCATCTTGGATCTCGTGATTTTTGGATTCCTTTTTAAGATCCAACATAACGGTGGGTGGGAGGAAGGGCCCAAGGACAATTCCATCTTGCACCATTTTTCTTTTCTGCCACTGCTGTGTGCCCATGTGTCCTAGATGTGCTAGGAACTGCCGTGTGTTTGTGTCATTGCTCTGTCGCTTACCATCCAGCCAGCTCGCTGCAGTCTTTGTCCGAAAGTGTATGAAAATAATATTGTGATCTGTGAGGTGGTCAAAGTTTACTGCAAATGACTTGAAATTAGTGTTATTGAGGTTAATAATAATGTAGGAACAAAAAAATAGCAAAATTATGTGATTTCAGCATATTTTAGGATTTTTTCTAAAAAATCCAAAACCAAAAGACACAAGGGCAGTTTTGCAAAAACCAAAACCAAAACACGAAGCTAATCCAGATCTAAAACCAAAGCCAGTTCACGGGGGTCAGTGTGCATCTTTAATTTTAACTTATTACTGAGATGAAGGGTAACGTGCGGCCCTTTTGAAGGTTACAGGATCGCCCATCACTGGTCTACCCTAATGCCCTTCTCTCTGAATGTTGTCCTTATAATATTTCTTTGTATGTTTGGTCTTCATTGGTTTACTTAAACTCCAAGCAATTTATTTTAAATGTGGGAAAACCATAATTTTGATTCTCTCCATTAAGATAAATCAAAGCCTAAACAGATGTATCCACTCCAAAAAAAGATTTGATTGTTCTTTTTTCCTCTTCTTTAAGAAATAAATGCTTCAAATAAATGTTTCATTTAGAAAAGATCTTATTGTGGGAAGAAGAGAAAAAGAGAAACTATATATCAAGTGGCTCTTTTCTCATTTCTCCAAAGGGTAGTAGTAAATTATTTTCAAGAAACCTTTGTATTATTAAAAATTGTGTGAGACTGGGGGAATCACAGGATCTTGACAGACACAGACTGAACCGTTGACTGGGGAGAGAAAACCAACTGCTTTGTAATGGAAAGGTGGAATCTGAGGGCGAGATAAGTCCTCTCATTCCAGATGCAGAACGGAAAAAATAAATCAACACAGTTATATCACTAGATAGGATTCTCCAAATGTCTTGTCAGGACTTGTACGGGACATGGTAACGAAGTCTTTGCAGTGATATTCATTCCACTATTGTGGACACTTTCTAGTTCTGAGATCTAGCAGAAGCACTGTGCACTGTGCGGGTTATAGGCTACCCAGGACCCAGTATAAATTAATCTGGAAGGGTCCCCTTCGTTTCAATACACCCCTCTCCCTCTTCACAATATATGCCACCGTCCCTCTTCACCGTACATGCCCCTACTCCTCTTCACCGTACATCCACCCGTCCCTCTTCCCTGTACATGTCCCCCTCCCTCTTCACCATACATGCCCCCGTTCCTCTTCACCATACATGCCCCCGTCCCTTTTCACCATACATGCCCCCGTCCCTCTTCACCTTACATGCCCCCGTCCCTCTTCACCTTACATGCCCCCGTCCCTCTTCACCGTACATGCCCCCGTCCCTCTTCACCATACATGCCCTCGTCCCTCTTCACCATACATGCCCTCGTCCCTCTTCACCGTACATGCCCCTACTCCTCTTCACCGTACATCCACCCGTCCCTCTTCCCTGTACATGTCCCCCTCCCTCTTCACCATACATGCCCCCGTTCCTCTTCACCATACATGCCCCCGTCCCTTTTCACCATACATGCCCCCGTCCCTCTTCACCTTACATGCCCCCGTCCCTCTTCACCTTACATGCCCCCGTCCCTCTTCACCGTACATGCCCCTACTCCTCTTCACCGTACATGCCCCCGTCCCTCTTCACCATACATGCCCTCGTCCCTCTTCACCATACATGCCCTCGTCCCTCTTCACCTTACATGCCCCCGTCCCTCTTCACCGTACATCCACCCGTCCCTCTTCACCATACATGCCCCCGTCCCTCTTCACCATACATGCCCCCCTCCATCTTCATCCTTTATGCCCCCGTCCCTCTTCACCGTACATGCCCCCCTCCATCTTCATCATATATGCCCCCCTTCCTTTTCACCGTACATGCCCTTCTCCCTCTTTACAATACATGCCCTCCTCCCTCTGCACAATACATTCCTCCAATTAATTTACCTTGTTCTTGACGCTATGCTCCCAGACACTGATAGACTGGGAGAAAACCGTGCAGTGATGATGTCACCACACCGCGCGCTCTCAGCCTATCAGTGACTGCTAGCCGCGCATCTAGGAGGCGGGCAGACTATTGGCACTGGACAGACTAGCTGGCCAGGACAGACAGGAGTATCTATCCGGGCTCCTTACAACTGTACCACCTGTACCCGCTGATGGTGGCACTGCAGAAACCCCCACTTGGACACTTCCCTGGCATGGGGGTGCAGCAGTCAGCAACCTGCCCCTGCAGTTCAGCAACTGGCATTGGGTGTTAGGAGGCCCCGGTGACAATCAGGATAATGAATAAATGACATCATATCACACATACTGCCTATGTTCGCCTTGTTGTAGTGCTTAGCTGTGCGGTGCTCTCATTGTACATCATTTAGAGGGCTTCCTAAAACTGCTTCTCAGGTAGTGCTGGTGCTTCCGTGCCACGAAGCGATGGAATTAACCAATCAGTCCTGAATCCATGCCATATATTGGAACCTCAAGGTCACGGTTGAGAAAACTCATATAAAGTTTCCAGTAATATCACTGGCAGGAGAATCGCTTTTTTTTACTAACATTGCATTTAGGTGCTAAATTTGCAATAAATCACAGCAACCAGTTGACAATTAGCACTTATTTGCCTAGTGCAAGATAGACAAGCGTCTGATTGGTTTATCTGGTTTTGTGCAATATTGCACCTATATGCATTGTTAGTAGATGATCCCTAGATATTGGCATCATGAGACGGCTATGTAGCCCAGCAATAGTGGTCCATCGGTTCCAGAGGCTGCCATTAGGGACCACCGAGAGGTATGTACCAGTATTGCTGCGCCATCAACACCTTCCAAAATTTCCCTAAGGGGTCCAGTGATTGCATATTACACCCCTGGCCTTAGAGGTACAAAATCCTCCACCAAGAATGGTCCAAAGCGAAGATCGCTGCAGGAGGACTAAAGGCGGAAAAGTCACCTAAATGTCAATGAATTACTATATTCACATTCTGTATGAGCATCAGCTTTTATTATCAACAATCTGCTAAGAAATATAATTCCAGAACAAATCTGCAGCGTATTTATACCGAGAGAGAGAGAGCACAAGATGAATAAATTATTCCAGAAACATATAAATCATTGGGCTTTGCTGAAATGTTCTCCTAAGTATATAATTGAAATGTTTCTCATTTCTGATGTCTAAGAGGACAAGATAACCACTTTGCAAGGTATCAAGCGACATGAATCACATTAAATGGAAAGAAAAGAGGAGAAACATTTAAAACAAAAAGTCGCAAACCCTTTAAGTCTTAATTATTGCACATCGTTATGTCTCTGCGATGCGAGACAATGACAAGAAGAGGAAGTTCTTGGCACAAATGAATTCCATAGAATCCCTCTTACAGCCTTTTAGAGGGATGGCATATCAATCATCATTTACAATACTTGGTGCAAACAAAGGCAATTGCAGAGTGTCTTTTTATTTAATGTTTATTTACAAAGGACCAATACTTTATGCGGCGCTGTACGTTAAGGGGAACATGATATAAGTAAAATACAATGACATAAAACAGAAGGCAAAAAAGTCCCTGATCACATGAGCTTACAGTCTAAGGAGTGTGGGGGACACTTGATGAGTTAGGTAGCGGAAGAGAAACAGCAGAAGGCAAATAAATTAATGTTTTGGGGGAATATTCACTAAACTGCCGGTTTGAAAAAGTGGAGATGTTGCCCATAGCAACCAATCAGATTCTAGTTATCATTTATTTAGTGCATTCTACAAAATGACAACCAGAACCTGATTGGTTGCTATAGGCAACATCTCCACTTTTTCAAACCCGCAGGTTGGTAAATATACCCCCACGACTTTATTGGTCTGTAATATATATTATTGATATTGTCAGCGTGTTTGAATTAGTGCTGTGCAGGCGCTGTTTCACCTTGGTATATTGTGTAATATTCTGAGGATTGTCCAATCTGATTGCAGTTCTCACATTTGCACAGTGAGATTATTAGGTGACAGCATCCAGCTGCATGGGGACAACAGAGGGTCTTAGGGGATCTATGCATCAAGAAAATGCGGTGCAACTAAATATGTATCGCTGCACATTGCAGTCCCCTTAGTAATCTTTAGGAACTGCAATGCTGCACAGTATTTGCCTAAAGGGAGGAGATTTCTGTGAAATCGTCTCCGTTAGGCAGTTAATGCATAGCAAACATACTTAAAAGATGCCGAAACAGTAGTTTCCACATCTTTTAAGTGTCAGATAAGCTTGATGCATAGAGCCCTTAGTGAGGAGTTCAGGTGTTTCATTAGTTAAGGGGGGCAGCTGGTAACACAGTAGAGCCCTTGCCCAATAAAATATGTTAAAAGTGTATTTATAATAGTGTCAGTTTAAGATAAAGTGGTAAGATGTTTAAATGTTATAAGTCTATTTGAGACGCTTAAAAATGTGTTTGGTGTAAAACGCGTCAGTCTGTGCATGCAACACAACGCACTTCAAGTTGAGTGTATCCTATACTGATGGCCCCAAGCATTTGGAGAGGCAAACTAGGGGTGTTCACATGGAAATGCAGTACAGGAAGGGTGTACATACATTTGGAGCACAAAGTATCTCCAAATCATCACAATTAAGAACATTCCTGTTTTTTAAGCGATCACACAATGCTGGGCGCTGGCAACTTGTCTGCAAATATCTCAGGAAAGCTGTTGGTGAGGTCACAGGTCTGTTTTCTGCCTAGTGCGGCTATATTGAAGTGCATTGAGTTTGCACGGAAAGTTGGTGTGTTTTGCAGAGGTATTTTATGATCCGGGTGATGTAGGCGCAGTGGGTGTGCTTCTCATGAAGAAAGATTGGTAGTTATGCATCGTCGTTCTAAAACAAGATTTAATTTTGTGAAATGAACGACAAGGAGTGGATATATTTGAAGACCTAGGACTCTAATCATGCTGGGACTTGCGGTTACAGTGACCTAATCGTTTAATTTCCAGATGAAAACAGGTCGCTGTTCCATATAGCTATTTTTTTGTATGTTTTTGTTTTTAATATGTTCCCACTGACCCAGATGTGTCTGCCGAGGGTAGAGCAGAAATTGCAGCACTTGGAGACTTAGAGGACTGGATTCGACTACGTACAAAGGAGCGATACAGGTTACCCTGACCCAAGTCATACATACTTCACGGTTAATAGAATCTGACCTTTAATAAATGTCAGGCTTCAAGCAGTAATCATTACAGATCTTTTACTTCTTATAAAGAACATCTGAGGCACATTTTGACTACAAAACCACAAAAAGTACAAGTGGCCTTCAGCCTTTATACTGTAAATTTAAATATATTGCTTGAGTTATATATGTATGAGTATTTTCGACTGCAGTGAGACAATCCCATACCTCCCAAGTGAGCCAATTTGAGGAGACTGGTCAGCCATACCGCAGGTCTGGGCTTTTGTCCTGGTTCCAGGAGGTTTGCCCCCTGGATGGAGCCTTTTCAACGCTGTAGCAGCGGCGACGGGTATTTTTTCCGTAGATAGACCTTTACATCAAGTGGTCGCCCCCACCGGCAGTAAGATATGCCAGATCTCACTGGCTGCAGGGTTCTCAATGGAACTAGGCGTGCAGTGGGCAGGCCCGGCGCTCCCATTAGGCAACGTTAGGCAGTTGCCTAGGGCGCCGGGCTCTGAAGGGCGCCACAGGATTAAAAAGCAGATATATTTTATACTGTAAAACTGTGCTGCGAGCGCGGGCATACCTTCCACAGCCGCCGCACAGCTATGGATCACCATCGCCGCAACGGCCCCCTACAACAGCTGATGGGGCGGGCGCACCTCCGTCTCCTCCACTCCCCCTCCCCTCACTGACTGTCGGGCGTGACATCATCATCAGGGCCCGACAGTGTCAGTGAGGGACGGGACCCTGCAGAGAGGAGCAGCGTTATGGAGTGTAAGGTAAGGAAAGTCCTGGGGGCGGATATTTTGGGGGTAGGTGGCGGATTTATTTTGGGGGGGGCGGATTTCAAAATTGCGCCTAGGGAGCCGGGGATCCTATCACCGGCCCTGGCAGTGGGACAAATATGGCAGCAATCCTCCTTCTTTTACCGCCATCTAGGGATGGTGATAGCACATACTTGCCAACTCTCCCTGAATGTCAGGGAGACTCCCTGAAATAGGGGTGATCTCCCTCACTCCCTGAAGAGTCTGGCATTCTCCCTGATGCTGAGTCAGTACAAGACGTGGTTGGCATCATCATCTGTGGCATGATGACACAGTTCAGAAATTGTGTCCTATGTCCATGTATTGATGCCTATGGAGGTGGCCATTTTCATGGATACCAAGATTTAATCAAAGACTGACAGGTAAGACAACATGTCTTCAGTAATGGAGACAGAAATGTAAAAGACACTTCAGTCTCTAGAGATTCATTAGCTGCTTTTCTTTAACGCATGGTTGCCTACTCTCCCGGAATGTCCGGGAGACTCCCGCATTTCTGGGAGACCTCCCAGGAGAGCAGGGCAACCTCCCGGTTCTCGCCACTGCAATAGATAAGTGGCGGGGGGGGGGGGGGGGGGCAGTTGCAAGCCAGAGAGAAGATTGCCGTAATCATTAAATAAATAAAGATGCTTTCAATGCGCACTGTACATACAATGCACTTTTCTAGTCTATCTCAGTTGCATTCAGTTGTTTGGTGATAGCTAGTGGCTAACTGAGCAGGAAGAGTGTGACTGACAGGCTTCCATACTTGATCTACCTTAGTGCAAAGTGTGGATTTGTGGATTTATACACAGGGGTGGGGCCAGTGATGTCAGAGTGGCTGAAGTCACTGTAGTCTCAGCTTTCTGACTATTATCTACAGATGTAAAAGGGGCTCCAACTGTCTGGAGTGGATTGGGTTGCTCTCACTTTACTGTTCAAGAGACCTGCGGTGGAATGTCAGGATAACCCTGAACTGTGCTAGATATTGCCTTCCAGACTTCATACCTTTAAAAGCCAGTTTTGGGCTGAGTTGTCCTTTAAATACTCCTGCATAGTATTTCACATACTCGTAATAATATCCTCCTACACTTATTGTCTTTGCAGTTTATACAATCTCAGAAATATTGGACTTAGTGAATAGAGATTTAAGCTGATTTTGCTGCGAAAGGAGTTTAAGTAAGAACTATATAATTCAATACATCTGTGTCCATTAGCATATTATTACTAAACTTGCTTGTCTACCTTACAATGTATCACCAGAATTCTCGCAAACCGAAGGCGGAAGTGATGGGTTTTCCAGAAGTACTTTTGACCAAAATATTTGTTTATTGTAATTCAAACTAGATGGCATAAGTGCAGAAATTAAATGTCTAGCATTTTAGTAGGACTTAGAGTGGATGTATCTCGCACATTGTACGTTACCATGGAAACTGCATACATTGATGTTCATCACCTGCATTTACACCATTGTGTCTGAGAACGCTTCCTCACAGACATTGTGCTGGTGTTAAGAACAGCGAACCTTTCTCTTCTGCAGAAAGTTACTGTCGTTGGCTGTCTGTGGAGGCGTCGCCGACCCTCCGTGTGTCCCATTAACACGGAGATATTAATTCATGTCTAAGCATTGGCCATCTTCTTATTTATATGCAAATATTCCAGGGCTACTCATTCACATAGCAGTGAAAATAAAAACCTCTGGATGATGGTGAATTATCGAGCCTGTTCTTGAGTCTGGAAACCTCTGCAGGAAGACCTCTGAGCTTTCTCCAATCACCTCCTAGAGGAACCTAAACCCTCTTATACTCTTAGGGGTATATTTATTAAACTGCGGGTTTAAAAAAGTGGAGATGTTGCCTATAGCAACCAATCAGATTCTAGCTGTCAGCTTGTAGAATGCACTAAATAAATGACAGCTAGAATCTGATTGGTTGCTATAGGCAACATCTCCACTTTTTCAAACCTGCAGTTTAGTAAATATACCCCTTAATGTGAGTTCATCAGGAAATAATCTGAATTAAGAAAAATATAAGGTTAAAGATTTTGTGAGGCCTGGGAAAACTGAGGCACAGGAGAACCATATGCCTTTGAAATGCCTCAATTAATCCATTGACCAGCTAAATTGTTTGGGCTTCAGCAGAGATAACATCCTCACGTGGATACCTGGGGGTAAATGCATCAAAATGCAATTTCTTTTTCAGCGATTGGAATTCCTGCAAATAATCGCACGAGATTGTCGGCGATTTTATGCCCAAAGTGGCCATATGTATTAAACTGCGATTTTAAAAGTCCCAAATCCAATCTTCGGCAATTTATGTTGATTTTAAAACACCCCTCCCACCGACGGATTAGTCAAACTCAAAGCAAAATCGCTGGAAATTCAACAGAGAAATTTTTTTGCACCTGCTTCTGATTGGCTAGTTAGCTCCAAGAGCATGATGTTAGAGCTATCGAGCCATTCTTTAAATAACAGGAGGCACAATACGAGTTTTAATTATGGGGGTAATCATGATTTCTTGTTTAGATGGGCAAAAATTATTATTAATTATCTTATGGGGGTAAAATTATTATTAGGGCATACTAGTTGATTACCAGTGAGGCCATAATATTTTTTTTTCTGACGTGGCAATGCTTAATATTTTCAAATGTGGACACTATTTTAAGTATATATAGGGTGATTCAACAGTCGCAGTACACCCTTTTATTTCAAAAACTACAGGAATTGGGCCGATTGGCCGATTTCAAGATTATTATTATTATTAATATTTATTTATAAGGCGCTACAAGGCATCCGCAGCGCCGTACAGAGACAAACAAAATCACAATACAATGGGAGACAGCACAGTACAGTAAACACAGCAACTCAGTACGCTCAATGCACAGCTAGAGAGGGCGGGGAAGGGGGAGGGAGGATCCGAAAACGATGGGGCCCAAGAAGGGGGGCGCGGAAGACAGGGAGACCCCCAGGGGGGAGGAGGGAGCGAAAGTGGATGTGGGGTGGAGGACCTTTGAGGAGGAGGGCTAAGTAGCTGGAGAGCAGAGTTAGAAGTGGTGGAAACAGGAGGAGAGATGGCCCTGCTCAGAGGAGCGTACAATCTAAGGGGAGGGGTGGACAGACAGAGAGACGCAGGGGAGAGAGGGAGAGTAGGGGGACAGAGGCAGAAGATAAGGTAGGAAGTTAAGTGGGAGACAGAAAGGCTTTAAGAAAAAGGTGGGTTTTTAGGGCCCGTTTGAAGCTGGACAGATTAGGGGAAGTTCTGATGGAGGGAGGGAGCTTGTTCCAGTGGAGGGGGGCAGCGCGGGCGAAGTCTTGGATACGCGCGTGGGAGGAGGTTATAAGGGGGGAAGAGAGGCGACGGTCAGAGGCAGAACGGAGAGGGCGGGATGGAGCATGAATAGAGAGGAGGGTGGAGATGTAGGGTGCAGTGGAGTTGGCGAGGGCCTTGTAGGTGAGTGTGAGGAGCTTAAAGAGGATTCTGAAGGGGAATGGGAGCCAGTGAAGGGCTAGGTAGAGGGGGGAGACAAAAGAGGAGCGGCGAGAGAGGAAAATAAGCCTAGCTGCAGCGTTAAGGACGGATCGAAGGGGATCGAGATGAGAGTGGGGGAGGCCAGTGAGGAGGAGGTTACAGTAGTCCAGGCGGGAGATGATCAGAGAGTGGATAAGGCATTTGGTGGCATCTTGGGAGAGGAAGGGCCGGATGCGAGCGATGTTGCGCAGCTGGAAGCGGCAGGATTTAGCAAGAGAGAGGATGTGGGGGCCAAAGGAGAGAGAGGAGTCGAGGATGACACCAAGGCAGCGAAGTTGGGGGACAGGGGAGATAGAGGTGTTGTCGACAGTGATGGAGAGGTCAGAAGGGGATGGGGTATGAGAGGGAGGAAAAACTATGAGCTCAGTTTTGGCAAGGTTAAGTTTGAGGAATCGAGAGGACATCCAGGAGGAGATGGCAGAGAGGCAGGCGGACACCCTAGAGAGGAGGGAGGGAGAGAGATCAGGAGAGGAGAGGTATAGTTGAGTGTCGTCAGCGTAAAGGTGGTAGCTGAAGCCGAAGGAGCTGATGAGTTCACCCAGGGAGGAGGTGTATAGAGAGAAGAGTAAGGGTCCCAGAACAGAGCCCTGAGGGACCCCGACTGGAAGGGTGGATGGGGGGAGAGAGACCCAGAGGTGGTGACAGAGAAGGAACGGTGAGTAAGGTAAGAGGTGAACCAGGACAGGACTGGGCCGGAGAGGCCGAAAGACTGGAGGGTGTGAAGGAGGAGGGGGTGGTCAACGGTGTCAAAGGCTGCAGAGAGGTCAAGGAGGATGAGAAGGGAGAAGTGGCCCCTGGCTTTTGCAGAGAGGAGGTCATTGGTGACTTTAGCCAGGGCAGTTTCAGTGGAGTGGAGGGGGCGGAAACCAGACTGGAGAGGATCAAGGAGGGAGTATTCAGAAAGGTAGGAGGTGAGACGGCTGCAGACGAGCCTCTCAAGAATTTTGGAGGCAAAAGGGAGAAGAGATATGGGGCGATAGTTCGAGAGAGAAGTGGGGTCGAGATTAGGTTTCTTAAGAATGGGGGATACGAGAGCATGTTTGAAGGAGGAGGGGAAGATGCCAGTGGAGAGGGAGAGATTAAAGAGGTGAGCGAGGTGGGAGCAGGTGGTGGGGGAAAGGGAGCGAAGAAGGTGGGAGGGGATGGGATCCAGGGGGCAGGTAGTGGGGGGGGAGGATAAAATGAGAGAGTGGACTTCCTCGCCGGTGGTGGGACGGAAGGAGTGGAGGGGAAGGTGGTTGGGGGGGGAGGACAGAAGAGTGGGAGGGGTGGAAGAGAGAGTGGAGGAGGAGATTTCAAGTCGGATGGCCTCGATTTTAGAGGAGAAGAAGGAGGCGAAATCAGAGGCAGTCAGGGAGGAGGGGGTGGGATGGCGCCCATGTTTGGTACATACTGTAAAAGATAGACCACGTCACCCATACCTTACTGGAGTATTCAGGTTCCCCAATTTCCTATAGAGTTTTTGAAATAAAAGGGTGTACTGCGACTTTTGAATCACCCTGTACTTGTGGTACTACAAGTGGCAGCATGTACACTGGCACAAGTAATCAACTAGTATGCCCTAATAATATAATAAATTTAAAATGTTCACCGTTACATAGAACCATACCTGAAATTTTGGCCACTAATTTCTTAATAAAATAATTGTTCCCCCGTAAAATAATTAGTAATAATTTTTGCCCCTCTAAACCATGATTACCCTTATAATTAAAACTTGCATTGTGCCTCCTCTTATGTTAAGAATGGCTTGACAGCTCAAAACACGGGTGATTTGAGCTACCTCACCGCTCAGAAGCACCTCATTTTTTATGGGGATTGGGCGATTTAGCGGCGATTTGCAAAATTACTGCTTCAGACATTTGATGACTTGTATTCCGCCGCGTAAAGCCTATTACTGTTAATATGGTAATTCCGCAGGCAAAAAGCCGGCGTTGAAATTACAATATAACGGCAATTATGCGCACTATTACCATAATGTCGATACTAGTGCGCAGGCCACGCTACTTTTTACAGTAACGCGGCCAATTGAATTCCCCTCTTAGAATGTCAAAACATCAGGAAGGTGATTTGTAGAATGGCGATTTGGGTTACATCAGGTTACTGGCGATTTACTATAAACTCGCCCTTTCATACATCGGCGGATTCAAACTCGCCCAAGAAAATCGCTGAGAAAGGAAAATCGCAGGTTGATACATTTATCTCCAGGTCTCTTGAGTGAATGAGAGCAATTATATAACATGTGTACGACCCGCCATTAAGTTGCGGTAAAAGATACCTTGGGTATAGAATGTGCAAAGAGCGGGGTTTGTGTTTGTCAGACATAGATTCTAGGGGGGAATTCAATTCGAGGTGCCGCCATGTGTCTCTGGAGAGACATCACCACAATGTTTTTACGCAAATCTCTGCTCATTTTCCTTGCGTCCCATAGCGCTGCGAGGAGAAATGAGCAGAGATTTCTTACCGTCTTGGCCGGCAATGTGCAGTGGGACATCGAGACGATGTACAGCAGCACCTGACGGCCAGTGGGATCTGCCCCAAGAACACTACCGGTCTCTGTGAAATTTGTAGTTGATTATCAATGTATTCAGGATAATACATGACTAAAAGCAACGGAATACTGTTCACCCACCATCTCCACACGGTGGAGGGGTTAATTCTGTTCACTGCAAATTTAAATACATAACAATGGTCTATCAATTCACTAAGATAACAGCTAGGAGGAGTTTGAAAGCAAACTGTCTGCTTTGTAAAGTCGTCCGTGAAATTGATTGGACAAAGCCATGGCAGCCGTCCAATCAGCTTCATCAACAACCATCCAATCAGCTTCCTTTGCAATCTTGCAATGGATGAAGTCTACTTTTATTTTTGGCCTTGCCTTTTTCCTGGAGTCTGGCAGGACTCCCTGAAATTTCGGGAGCCCCCTGGGCATTCCAGACGCACTGGCAAATATGGTGTAGATGATGGGTATACTTTAATATATATTGATGTATATTGTTTTAAAATAAGCAATGTTTTGGTGTACTCTCCCTTTAAAAGCCAGAGCGCTCTTCAAGTTAACAGCATTATATTGTATTATTAGGTGGCAAACTGTGACTTTGTTTTCTCCACTCAGAACTTCCCGCTTCCAATGTATTCATTCCTTCAAATGCAGCCTGGAAATACATCAAGATGACATTTTGTGTGTTTGACTTAAAAAAAAAAAATATAACACCTTCGGTATTTTAGATCTTTATTTCTTTTGACCAGCACTAAGAAGGTGTTCATAAAACAACTAATTCATTATTATTTTGACAGGTGGGAATGTTCACAAAAATACAATGACAGCTTTTATTGCGGAGAGTAATAGCCATTTCCCAGAACGCTCTATGCTACCTAAGATTCTATTGTCACTGTTAAGTCATCTCCTCCTGGAGCTGATAATCCCTTAAGGTGATTGATGAAACAGCTCACATGTACGATACACATTGAGAAGATTGCCTTTATATCGGTGCAGGTGATGGAGCAGAGATCTTTGTACTTCAGCCACAAATGGTCTTTGATAAGAAGTTGCTGTTAAAAAAAAAAATAGGAAATGTCTGAGATGAGCCGTAGGCGGCTGCTGTGGGCTCAGAGGAATTTATGGGCACAGTTCCAACTCGATAATGGATCGGAACTTTGTTTCTGCATAAAAGAAGCCGGGTGCCCGTTTTGCAAAGCACTACGGAATTTGGTGGAGCTATATAAATAAATGACGATGTTGATGATGATTATGATTGTGTTCCCGTTTGACAGTGAGCGTCGGACTCATGACTTTTGGGCATGACGTGCGTATAATATAAACACACATATATAAATTGAAGTTTAAAAACACCTACAAATTTGCTTTTCAAAACTGTTTGCACCACCCGCCCCAAAAGTTTTTATTATGGCAAATATAGTTTGTTGTAAAATTTTAAAATGCAGGCCACTAATAATGAAAATTCTAATTTTTCAAGAAATCAAGAGTCCACGGACATTTATTAGCCTGATATTACGTGGAATTTTGGTACAGTTAATTACCTGGAATACCAGTTTGTATTATTCCCCATGGGCAAAACTAGCTGACAACAACTTTCCAATCCTAATCCTGCCTCACTGCACCAAGCAGCTGACAAACTAAAATCAATGCACAACAGTGGCTTGCTCTAACATTCATCAGCTTGCAGGGCTCCTCTTTCTAGTAAAGAGACGTCATCCGTGAAGACTTCTGAGTTCTGTTTGCAGGCAGAGTAAAGCTCATTTGCGAACGTGGAAAAGAACAGCGCCAAGGTTGTATTGTGACGTCACGAGCACAATCTGCACAAATACATCTGGTTTAATTATAAAGCGCTACGGAATTTGCTGGCGCTATATAAATAAATGTTGATGATGATGATGATAAGCGTAGAGATTTCTGGACAAGGAGTGTCTACAGGAGAAATAGCACAGTACACATTTCAAACACACAAAAGCAACATAAGTAATTACTTTATCCCCATACAATCATGCTTAATTTAAGAGGCAAACCCGACTTGTATTTTAAAATATTAAAATCACTGGGGGAGGGCTCCTAAAGTTGGAGTAGGATGGACTCCCATCGGGTGCATTATCACATAGACCCACAAAATCCACCAAACTAGATGCAGATTGTTTTTTTTTGTTGTTGTTTTTTAAAGAAAGAAAGGAGGGGGGGGGGGGTGTGGAAGTCTGGGAGATTTCCTGGTACCCTCCGGATGACAGCCCAGCCTATAAGCAGGTGATATGGTCCTCAGGCTCAGTTATGTATTCAATGGAGAAGATCTTCTAATGTTGGGTAACTGTTAGGTTCACTCTACTAGGAGTTTAAGTGCTTCAATAATGAAATACAACTATTGTGTTTTAAGTCATTGACATTTCTAAAGTCACTAAAAGTAAACTTATCCTTTGACTAATGTAAAATGTGCTGTCTCAAATGATGGCACTTCTGAAAAAGAAAAAAAAACTAAAAGGCTGTAAACTGTTATTTTTTTCCAACCCTGAACTGTTAACGTTAAAACACATTATGTTTATAACACTTCCATGGAACATCAAAACAATGACTTCTAAAATAGAAAGTCTTCTGCCGGCAAACCATGATTAAGGGTTCAGGTCACCCTGGGCCATACGCTCATAGCTCCCCCCTCACCTTCCATGTCAGGCTAAAGGTACAAATGAACTTGTCTTTCATCATCATCATCATCATCATTTATATAGCGCCAACATCTTCCGTAGTGCTTTACAATTAATTTAATTCCAGCTTCCTTCACCCCCCCACCCAACAATGTTTATGTTCGCATGTTTTCAAACCTCCACTTGGCTTTTTAAGTCAAGACAATCTCTTTGTCAATCATTTCATTTAATTAAAACTGGAACTGTGTAGCAGAACAGAGGTGTGAACTTGCACTGTAATTGTAGCCGTCCCATCCTTGTCTCTCCTACTCACTTATCTTTAAGACACCACCTGAGGATGACTCTTACTCCTCCGCCTTTACCATTGGAATACATCAAATTTAAACCTTACTACATTATTTTTTCATACAACTCAGAGAGGACGGTGACTTGGCATGGACAATCCAATTCAGAACATGCAACGCGTTTCACATCACTAAGGTTCCCTCATCAGGTATAGTCACGATGTGCAGGAGCATTTAATAGTTTGTCAGCTCAATACAATAAATTTGTATAATTGGAAAGCTAAGTGTAGTAATCATATTACTTATGTGTTTACTTGTCAAGTACACCTTATGTTTACATTTAAAACATTCAACCATGACATTTTCGTATCCTGAAAGGACCTTAATCTGCCAGGTAGCAGAAGGTTCTTCTCAAACTGTCTGATCAAAGCATTAGAATAGTCCAAGATTTTTAAAAGTATTACCTATTTGTCTAGATTTATTGTCATTTGTTTTTTAGCTGATAAGATTACTCATTCCAATTATCATGCTCTCTTGAGGGTGTTCTGAAAGTAGAGGTTCAGGATAACCTTTATCTTTAAGTTTGACAAGTAGATATTTAGCCTGGGTATCAAAATGAGATATAGGGAGCATTTCTTCCTGATTGTATTAAATTGGCCAAACAGTAATGTCTTGCAGTAACAGGTTTTAAAAATGTACACATGCAACCTTATGGCCTGATATCCCTGTTAGTGTTAGTTTGAAAAAGATGATGATGAAAGTTTTTTTCCTGTCCTTCACAAGTAGATATCCAGAGTGATTTACTATTCGGATGTGTAATGAAATCTGCGATAGAGAGTCGACAACATCTCTCCAAGACAAATGAGTACAGTAGCAACACAATTGTGAATACCAATAGCGACTTTGCATGATTGTATATTAAAGCATAACATGGACCTGTACATCATTTTTTCCCATGATATTTTGGCTATAGATGTTTTGTACATGCAACCATGTATCAATATAAGTGAAGGAAAGAAACTGAACAGTGAGAGAAGGGAAGAGTGCACGAGGAACGAAGGAGTAAGCAGATTAGTGCCCAAGATTGTTATTGCACGGTATAAAGTGGTCATGGAGAGATTCAACATGAGGCCAATATTATGAGGGCATTTATTTAATGCCAATTGTGGAGCAACTTTGGTGCCCATGGCCGTACCACAGTTCTGTAAAAGAACATGGCATTCAAGTAAAATAAGTTATTCAGTAAACCTGGTGTGTTGCTGAATGAGCGTTAGGGCTCATGTACAGGTAATAAAATCAAGTGTTCAACGTGCTTACATCCTGTTAAACGCATTTTAAAGCTAATAGTAAAAAAAATGTAAGAGAATGGAGCTGTACACTTTCTGTCAAACAAAGCATTTCCAAAAAAATAGCAAAATGGGAAAATAAAAAACACACTGCCTCCATTAATTAAGCAAGGTAGCATCCACCAATATATACCGAGAGGAAGCTGTACTTGTCTATATGTGCCCACGGTATCCAATATTTCGTGTTTCATAAGTGAGGTCTCCGCTCTGCTATTCTGAGTCCTGACAGTCATGTTACTGTTTACAGAGAGGCATTGTCTCACCATTGTGGAACTAGTAAGGATTTATCTCCTACTTAAAGTAAAAATTGGAAATATAATTATTATTATTGTCGTAGAACTGTAAGGTGCCACTGTGCTCCGCAGCAGTGGACAGCGGGTAAAACAGGATGAACATAAAACAGAGACCTACAAAGTAAACAACACAAATACAGACATGAACACAAAGTGCAGGGATGGCCTGTTCATGACAGAGCTGACAATCTAATTGCTTTATTGTAAAGATGAGTGACATTTTTAAAACCATTCTGCAAATTAGTCTACTCGTGCCACATTTGATTGGCAAAGTTAGCATGTTTCGTCAGGGGGATTTAGCCCAGTCTTACTCCATCTGCACAAGGAGAAATTGACCATCTCAGCTCTGTTTGTATATAATAAATTCTGCAAAATGCATATTTACAAACACGGTGCAGAATGATGAAGGAAAAGTGAAGATTGTATAGCCAGAATTCTGCGCCTTTGTGTAACGGCCTCTTCCAGCGCAAATCTCAATTTGCATGAAATTGCACAGCAAGGATTACTGGAGATGGCTCTGTGTTGGCTGTGATTGATAAACTTAACACTTTCCAATGCATCCAGTCATTCTTGATCCATCCACTTACTGAACAACTGAGTTAAATCTATTGGGGCTTTCACGGTTTATGCAGATTGTAAACAGTGCGCTTTTAGCATAAAACATTGCTGTGATCACTGGAAAAAGATCCAATTTAACACTTTTTGCCAAGCTTGTAACAAACGCTTTGATTTTTGCATTAGCTGAATCCCTTCTCACTAAAAAATATGCGCACGGCAGACTTTAATTATTTTTTTCTGCCATCCATAAATCAATAAGGTTTCCAGTGGTAATCAAGTCCTAGAGGTATATGGCATTTTTAGGTTGCATCGTGAACAATTTGATACAAGTCTTGTTTACTAATACTGTGAGACTAAGACACTCAGTGGGGATTCAGTAAATCAATTCTGGTAAAGCAAATTGACATCTACAGGCATTAAGCAGGCCCTTAAGTCTTGAATATTTTTTTTGAATGGAATTCAATTACATCTGTCCATGTAAAATTAAATGTACGGTCACTCATTTTAAACTGATATATATATATATATATATATACACACACACATACAGGATATATGTACCTGTATATGTTTGTATTTAAATGTGAATATATTAATAATAAATGTAAAAAAAAAAATACATTCCCAGGAAACTGCTATTGGGTTATGGTGCACCTAACGTCTGTGCACAGTGAAACTTATAAATGCACTGTGTGTGCAGCTTGGTTTTGCACTATTACTCCTAGGGCATAGTCAAACTGAGGGGTTTTCTTAGTGCCTGGAAACCCCCCTCCCCAGCCTGGGGTACTGTATGCTTGAGGTGGCTGGACCCTGTCCCAGGACCAGCCAGTTTGCAGCTTGTGTGTAGATCGTTTCTGTCTGCACTGTTCACAGCCATCTCTCCCCAACAAGTATTGAAAGCAATAAGAACAGGTAGGAGAGAGCAGGACAGTCTGTTAACTGTTCTGACACACTCAGTCAGGACTTTGTCCTGACTGTAGGGACAGTTGGGAGGTATGTATCGCTTCACACGGCTCTGCCGAAAAGGGAGAGGTGTGTGCCCCTAACAGTAGCGCATGCAGCATCTCATCTAATCTCGGCGCCTCTCCTCCACTCTGATCACCTCTTCCCACTCCAGAATCCAAGACTTCTCCCGTGCGGCCCCCCTTCACTGGAACGACCTCCCTCGCTCCATCCGTCTCTCTTCTAATCTGTGCTCCCTCTGCTCGTTCTCCCCTCTCTCCTCCCGGCCCCCTGTTCTCTCCCCACATACTTCAACTGGCTCCCTTTGTGCCTGAGTTCTGTCTACTCTCCCTTAGGATGTACGCTCGTTTGAGCAGGGCCCTCTTCCCTCCTGTCTACATACCTGTTTTTCTGCTCTGTCTTTACTGCATTAGCCTGCCTGGAGTTTCTGAAGTTTTGGTATTTTTTTGTTTACTGTTCAGTAATGTTTCACCCTGTTTAGTCTACTGTTTGTGCGTGTACGGCGCTGCGGAACTCTTGTGGCACCTAGCAAATAAAGGATAATAATAATAATAACATTTGCAATATGATTGTTCATACCGGTTAGGGGCGCACAGTGACATAGGCGTTATATTCAGTGACTGTCGCTGTACAGCTCTGAATGAAGCTCAGATACCGAAACGCGCTCCTTGTGCTCTACCTTCCCATTCCACTTGTTTTCCACCACCCCCATTGTCTCGGTTTTCTTTCCCCTCTAGAATGTCAGCTCTCATGAGATGTGACATCTCTACTTCCATCCCTTGTCCTCCCCTCCGTGTCCTCTTCTAAAGGTTTATTTTTGTTCTAAGTTCTATTGTTCTATTGTCTGTTCTCTTGCTACAATATTTGTTTGTATCATTGTTCTGTTCGTGTATTGCTGACTGTACGGCGCTGCAGAATCTGTGGCGCCTTGTAAAGAAATATAGGATGATGACATCTCAGTACCAGCTCTCATCTGTTAAGTCACTATTAGACAACAGGCCCTTAATATAATCTCCCCTCACATACCAAACAGGGACCTCGCAGTAGGGAGCCCTATTGTGCCTGCTCCTTGCTGTTACAGTGACTCAAAGCTGTGCTTTATAATCTATGGAAGAGAACTGGGTGTTATGAGTCCGTCAGCACTGTGAGTTATGAGTTGTGGGCTCCTGGCTTCGGGTAACTTGGGGATCCTTGGGGGAAGATACCTCCTTTTTGTTATAGAGACAGGCAGGTTTTATTGAGGGGAGTTATCCGAAATTCGACAACCCCTTTAACTGTTTTTTTTATAAGTTATCCCCGTCATTTGCAAACTTCCCTCTGATGTATAAACTGCATAGCAGCAGCGGATGCACCTAGATAATCCTATTAACCCAGGTTAATTAAGAAATGTCTTTATGCTGCCTACCCTTTCTATTAACATTCCTAGCTTCCGATTATGCCGTCTGCACTTTTCCTCGACTTCATTAGCAAATATTTTACATTTAAATTTCGCTTAATTTATTTTGATGACCTTTCCATTCAAACGCACGCCTGGAACTGACTTCCTAAGGATAAAAAAAAGGCATTTTAGTGAGCTGTTATGTATGCACTTATTGTCTAAGTACTTATCTGTTTCTTAACAAAGCCACCTGTGCTTAAATCCTTTTTCACTATATTAGTAAGATGCCGGCTGCAAAGTTCCTCAGGGCTTACGGCAGCTTCCAGGACAATGACAGTCTCTTCACTCTAAGTATTTGTGTTTCTTAAAAAATGTTGGATACATGATTTTCATTTTGCATAGAGAAGGTTGAGCAGCACGTTACCAATACACCCAGCACCTGATGAAGCAATAAATGGTGTAACATGCTGGGTGCATGGAGTCAACAGGTATTCTCCAAAAGGTTAAGAGCTTTATCCCCAATGCTAGGGTCACATGACGATGGCATGAGCAAAGTCTACAGACTCTGGTTAGGTGGTCAATATACCCTGGCATTCTCTGGATCTTCACCCAGGACTGGGCACCAACAGGGCTAGGGAGGTAAGAACCATAGCGCCAATCTAACTCCCGTAGATCTTGGTGTCTTAAGGACATGGATACCTCGTCCATTCAATAAAGAAAGAAAAACAAAATAGTAAAAATGATAAACAAAAAAGTGCAAATAAAACCAAATCAGCTGGCTTTATAAAACGTCTCTCGCGCAGCCAGCAGACCAAGTTAAAGGAAAGTGATGCTGATGATAACTAGACGATGCAGAACATATCCCTATAACTCACAATGTGGGTGCCAATGACAGTTTCGGGTTTTAGTGAAGTGGTCAGAAACTTTAAACGATGATACCCGTCTTCCCAATCACTGAACGTGGCCGCTCTGTACAGCTCAATGAGGAAGCTGCTCAAGAAATCTTGTGATGTCACAATGATGTCATCGTCATGCTTCAGGAAGGGAGCTTAGCCTTATGACCTCCGGTACTGTGCTGTAACTCGGCGTGAGCGACAGGTTTGGAGACCAATCTTCAGGCATCACTGGGGCTTGTTAGGGCAGTTGGAAGATGAAAGCCCACACAGACCAATAGAGGTCATCTGGAGTTATTCTCTGAACACAATTACCGACATCTCCAATAATGATCTGATTATTGGGCCTGGAGATTGCTTTGGGTCTCCATACAATGTAATATTGGGCCGATTTCCTGATGCCGCTGGAGATATTGTGGTGTGTTCAGCATTAGATTCTCTCCTGACTGTCAGCACTGATCGATACAGTGCTACCTGCATGAAACAGAGTCTGATATGTCAATTGCCGTTACATTCTTCAATCTATCAATGTTGGCAACAGGGGAAGCTTCCTGTCTAACTAGCTAGCTAAGTAACTAATTATCTAAATTATTACAATACATGAAGAATAAATATTTCTATGCCCTGTAACTCCACCAAACTTTACGTAATATACCCATAGTTGGTACATTTGGCTATACTCTTGAGAATAAGACTATTTAATTTTACGTATATACAAAGTCCTTTTTCCCCTGCTAATCTTCCCCTGTATAATGCACTTAAAATAATAATGTTATTTACTTCACATACAACAATGTGAAATGCTTTAGGATATATAAATCATATAATTATTCTTGGTGTAAAAAATATATCGCAGCCTGGGGTCTACTCGTTATTAAATACCTGCCGACTATCTATCATAAGCCAGTACTACAGCTGATCTGACCAAAATCAGAGAAGTAACTTCTTATGAAGACTTCATACAGACTCCATGAAAAGCCCCACCCCTCAATCTTTATTACCTGTCAGGCTCCGCCCCTCCCATGAAAAGCCCCACCCCTCAATCTTTATTACCTGTCAGGCTCCGCCCCTCCCATGAAAAGCCCCACCCATCTATCCAGCTCCAGTTTCCACTGAATCTTTCAGCAACAAGTTTCCAGGTAATTTCAGCACTTAACATTTACAGTACATTTAAACATGAACTATACTAGTGTGAATAGAATCAATAAATCAGTCAGAACAAAGCTGGAATTAAGCAGAATCCCTATCACAATACATTTATTTAAATTTCATTTTCTATGTTTAGCGAATGGCTGAAGAATATATTTAAATTTAATTAACACCAACCAATTTAATGTGTCATCCTGCAAAATTCCACAGTCCAACTAAATGTTGATATAATGAGTGACACGGAATCCAATTAAACAGTTTGATGTTAAATTGTCCATCTGTATTCACACCATTACCAGCTAAAATAATGTGATTTACAATTAATTTTGTTCTTCAACACACAGAAATACAGTTGCAGCTTGGAAGGAAAAATTGGCTACAATTATGTTGTAGAAATCAAGTATTTCTCAGTCACCCTTCTGCTTAGAATGAATTATAAATGACTGGGGTCTAATTCATACATAGATTTCATTATGGAGAGCCACTTCCCAGGTAATTACCTAGAGTACCCCCCAGGGCTGTGGCATGGGTAATCAGCAGGTTAGTGCAATTTCTGTGGTAGGTTGCAGTGCAGCTTAAAGAATCAATGATCTAATACGTATTATATGAACATACGTCATATCACCAAGCTTGAGTCTCTGTAATACAGTGGTTCATTCCCACAATGGATGCGAAATAACAATTCTGGGGGTATGAGTCATCATTCTACATTTTTAACATAAAATTATTTTGAACATCTATATTTGAAAATCATTTAAGTAATTTGTTAAATCGGCGTTCAATAAGACTGGTGCGAGATGGCAATAATAAACAGCTATGTAAAGGTATTTTGCAATAAATTTATGTTTTCCTGATATAAAAACCAGAACATATTTTTCAAGAGGGAGAAAGAACATATTTTGAGGATGAAAGGGTCGCCGGTTGCCAAAAAGGCACTATTTTAAAAAGGGTGGTGGGAGGCGTGAGTCACAATAGCTTAAATGTGCCTTCTGGTTGGCTCTTTTGCTCGCACCTCACCTTCGCAGCGTCATATGGCCCTTGGGATGGTGGGAGGAACCAATGAGCTTCTAGAAAGGTGGCGGCTTTCTAACAGCAGTGGGTGATGGGACTGGGGGCGTGGCCACATCACAAAGGGTGTGGTTTGGCCACATTGCAAGAGGTGTTTCCACGCCCCCCAAAGGGCTACCTAATGCTAGGCTACCCATTAGATACCTACCTTCCCCAACCATCACCCCCCCCTAAAATTGAGACTGTCCTGCTGAAATCGGGACAGTTGTAAGATAAGCTTTATAGAAGTTTTTTGTATTTTCATTGGCTGTGTCTTTAAACCCCTTAGTCTCACACCCCTCAGTCTTGTCTGAGCACCAGGTAGCCTTGCTGTGTTATGGGAACAAATGGTGTATTACTTATGTTATGTAGTAAATTATTATTATTAATCTTTATTTATAGGGCACCACAAGGCTTCTGCAGCGTCGTACAAATTACAGACAGTACACCATACAGGGTAAGACTTACAGAACAATAAACGAAAAATACCAGGACTTCAAAGCTCCCAACATAGCTTACACATTAAAGATGGAGCAAAAAAATAGGTAGAGAGACAGGAGGGATGAGGACTCTGGTCGTGAGAGCTTACATTCTAAAGGGGGGGCAAACAGACAAGAGGGACAATGGGGAATCAGAGAGGATCAATTGCAAGAGAAGCGAGAGGCGAAGAGAGAGGTGAGGGAATCAGGCATGGAGATCAGGTTCGGTGTGTGGCTGGTAGGCTTTGAGGAAGAAGTGAGTTTTAAGCACCCGTTTAAAGGTGCACAAATTAGGGGCAGTTGGAGAGAGCGTGGCAGCACGTTCTAGTGGAGAGGGGCAGCCCAGGAGAAATCTTGGACTCTGGAGAGGGATGAGGGGATCAGAGTGGAGGAGAGGTGACGGTCATTGGCCGATTGCAGGGAACGGGATGGGGTGTGAGTAGAGAGGAGGTTGGAGATGTAAGGGGCAGTGGATTACATGTAACCCTTCATTTTTTTTTCTCTGGCTCCGAAGGGGACAATTAAAAACTTTGGGGGCATCACACTGTCCCACCATCCATAGGGGCAATACACACAGATTTCTGGTTAAAAAGAAGAACAAAGACTGGTGACCATGCTCATTTTTACTATCTGTGTCTAAAATAAAAAGTTAAACAAGTTTTTGACAATTAGTGAAGTTTATCCCCCTCCAGCACAACAAAGAAATGCCCATTCAATCCCTTCCTGTGTATATTCTGTATATTTGTGATTATAAATATGTTCTAGAATTTGCAACCTGCAGTCAAAAGTTAGTACAGTGTAATTTCCTTTAGCTAATTATACTCAGTAACAGACTGGTTTCCAAAGTAACCAGCAATGCCATCTGGATGTATCTAATGTTAGACGATTATGTTTTTGTGATAATCTCTCCTTCCCGGGACACAACTGCATTGGGACATGTTTGTTTTATGGCATATTGTTTCCTGTACCATACACAACGCTGCATGAATGAAGAACCATACAATGATGACGGAGATCCGTGTTTGCTGGCTGAGGTGCAGCTGTGGTTTTATACTCATTCACGTCAAGCTTTCATCTAATCCACTTGCAGATGACACACCGCTGGCATTTAGCTGATGCCTAAAGGATTTCTTCAAAGTTTGAGATCTATTGTGTAAGATTGTGAAGTATGATGATAAAAGTTCAAAAATACATGAAAGAATTCTACAATGTTATGAAGTTTATAGGTTCTATTTTGCAAATACCACAGGGTTTATATTTGCAGACTCTATCTAGCATTAGACTTTGGTGCTGTTTCTCTGTCTTCGGTGGGCTGTCCATACACCATGTGCCCCATGAGGATTTCAGTGGTCCAACCTGAGTAGCACGAAAAGCTATTTGTGCTACTCAATGGAAACCTGATGAGGTTGGGTTTGTGAACAGTGGTGTAAAATCGCTCTGAGTGTGCCCAGAGAGCGCAGCAACGTTCAATTAATCTTCAAACGCAAAGGGCCCTTACTCATACTTGCCAACTTTTCCTCGTTGGCTGCAGGGAGATCCCGGGGGAGGTGGGTGTGGTGAGGGCGGGGCTTGAGGAATTGCATCATAAGATGCTAAGATGACGCGATATTTGTGTCATTTAGCCCCGCCCCTTCCACTTATCTATTGCGGGGGCGTGAACCGAGACATTCTGGCAGAGTAGGCAACTATGCGTTAAAGAAAAGCAGCTAATGAATCTCTAGAGACTGAAGTGTCTTTTACATTTCTGTCTCCATTACTGAAGTCATGTTGTCTTACCTGTCAGTCTTTGATTAAATCTCGGTCTCCATGAAAATGGCCACCTCCATAGGCATTAATACATGGACATAGGACACAATTTGTGAACTGTGTCATCATGCCACAGATGGCGAAGCCAACCACGTCTTGTACTGGCTCAGCATCAGGGAGAATGCCAGACTCTTCAGGGAGTGAGGGAGATCACCCCTATTTCAGGGAGTCTCCCTGACATTCAGGGAGAGTAGGCAAGTATGCCCTTACTACAGCCCTATGATTTCAGGGGCAGAGCGGGGAGGGGACTGGGTGTATTCATGTACAGTAAGGGCGTGCCAATCTCGAGCGTACGCAGCAGCTTCTGATTCAAGCTTTAGGCATCTCTCAGGTATTTGTTTTTCAGTCGTATCTCTTGCTCCAGCTACAGGTCAGGTGTAAGTGCCGATTACTATTGACGGCTGTGTATACAGCTGGAACATGTGTGTGCAATAAGGAACAACTGAAAAAAAAAGTATTTTATGTACAGTAGTTATTAATGACATCCTGACAAATGTATTTAATTATGTGGGGGAGGGGTAATGAAAGAAAAAAGGTTTTTTTTTGTTTTTTTCTAATGTTTTGTCATTATGATTATATTATTGACAGGTGACGATCATTGAATATCTTTATTTTGTTTCTGTGCGGTGTGCTGGGACTTTATTTCCACATCTGCATTGGACGTATCCTGCAGTGTATAACCTGTTAGCACAGAGCAGACCTAGACCTGTATTCAACAACAGACATGTCTTAGGGGGCGCAAGGGGGCGGCTATGAGGCCCACAGGTGAGGGGGGCCTGGAAATGCCCAATCACACTTGAGATGCAGAGTGGAGATCTCGTCTGAGCATTGATAGCGTGTGCCAGACCACTCATGCTCAGAAGAGGACCCCCGCTCTATTGAGAGCACTGAAAGGGGTCCAAATTGTGCTTAAGGCCCAGCAATGCAATCTTCAGCCCCTAGAGAGGGCAATGTACGAAGTAGGCACCAAGGTCAAATAACCACCACTGTAGAGAAAATCGGGAAAATTATCAATTTAGCAGGAAGGCGGAGGGGGGGGGGGGCAGGGACAAATGTAGGATTTTTAAGGGGGGGTTTTCTCCCCCACAAAAAATATATATAGAGTGAGCAGCAGCTCCATTTTGGTGATGCTGTACTGTACAGCAGCCGCGGCGCTGTCAAAGAAGCGTCTGCTGCAGTGCTGTATTTTAGTACAATACAGCACCACTGCGGACGCTTCTGTGACAGCACCGCGGCTGCTGTACAGTACAGTGCTGCTGTGTAGGGGCAACGTTTAGTGCCCGTTCATTCGCAGAGGGGAGGGGTTTCTGGAGAACCAGAAACCCCCCCTGCGCGTGCCCCTGTCGGGAGGGGGCGAGTGGGCAGGTAGTTTGAACCCATTCGCCTTCTGGTGACCAGTGAGCGCCAGTCAGGCAAAATTAGCTATAAATGAGCACAGATATGAACGGCAACATCTGGTTATAACTAAATCCACTTTTTTTTAATGCAGTCTGTGGATAATACTTCTGCAGAGGACATAACGTGGCAGCTAACGTAGAATAACCTTTGCTCACATGTTTTTGCAGAACAGAAAAACATAAGTTAAAGCCATTTTCACTTATAAATAAGCCATGTTTTCCATTATGGCTTCCTAGTGAGAGACTGAGGTAATCTTTGCTCTCCCGGAGCACCAGGTGATAAAATGCTGGAGAGTGGGAGTAATCTGAAGCAAGAAGTATTCCGCCTCTAACCCATCTGTGCGGGATGACTGTGTCAGCTCCTGTCTGCGTCGCTGATGTTTAAGAAGCCAGCACGATTAACCCTTAGCTGTCTGGAAGCACGCCCCACCTTCCAAACCCTCAGCGCACCACATCATGACCTGACAGCCACAGAACGCTTTGTACCGTTATTATGAAGATTTGTATCTTGCAGAAACATCATCGCTCCTGTATCGCTTCATTCCTCGTTTCATGGTCTTTAAGTCAGTTATAAATGATGGTTACTTAACCTGACATTTCTGGCATCTGTGTCCCATTTCACAGATCCCTGAGCAGCCATTGCTATGAGTAGACATCAGGAATAAGTGAGTGGAAACTGAGGAGATTGAAAACATGACAGAGACGACCATGTGTAGGAAACGTGATACATTTCTATGGGTTGAGATGAGCAGCGATCGAGGCTGGTGTCTTGTTTTGTGTCTCACATTGAAGGGTGTTTGATAAACATTTCTGAATATTCACAATTATGCGTCAGAGCGGAGAACGGTAGAGTGCGACTCTCCTGCTGCTGCGGGACTACAAGTCCCAGAGACCTGCGTTAGCTGTGAGCACACGGCGTCAGGTGATCCCTACTCTTCTCTGCTCCGCTTTTCAAAAAAGAATGGAGGGGAGGCAGATGAAAAAGTAGAGGGTCTATTTATTAAGACCCTCCGACAACAAGAAGTGATAGAAAAGCTTTTATCAGGCTAATTATTAGAAAAATATTAGTGGTGCATCGGAGCGATGTTCAGCTCCCTGGTGACACTGGTTACAGTAAGACTCTTAACCTGGGTACACACTACAGAAATTTCCACCAACTTTTTATGCCGATCGATTTTACATGGACTGCATACACACTAGCCTTGTTTAAACGATAAAGGGAAGAGCGGACGTCCCGTTAGCGACTTTTTACAACCATGTTGTCGTGAGCAATGATTGCAATTTCGTACACACTGAAGCAACATTTGCAGGGCATGTAACGAGATACCAAAGACATTAGCATAATGGGGCAGAGCTTTCACTATAGTTAACACCCAAAACAGCATAAAAAGAGAAGGCTACACTGTCTCTTCATTCATTCCTATTTGTAAACCTACAATGGCTACAGTAGTACAACAACAAGCAACTGCACTTTTCCTGCTCGCTGTGGCAAGAAGACTGCAAGTACGGAACCAAAGAGAAAGAAGGAGAAAGTGTAGATCTTGTTGGAGCAAAGATTGGTTCAAGAGGAGAGACATGTTCTCTCATATGCCCCTGCTACAGGAGATACGGGACAACAACCCAGATGACTTTAAGAATTTTCTTCGTATGAATGATGCCACTTTTCAGGAACTGCTCCAACTGAAAAAAAAAACAAATAAAATTTACATACACACGCCCCCCAGGTCGAGGAAGTATCGGAGGATTGTCGTGGATCGGACGGAAGTTTATACACACTACACAACTGAAACGAGATTGGAACGAAAATATTTAACGGTTCGACCAACCAAATGAGGCGACAATCGTCCATTTGGGCAGACTTTCGACCATCGTGTCACTACACACACTGACCCGACTTTTGAACGAGCGGTCGTATGTCGGCTGATTGAGCCGATTATTGGACGAAAACCGTGTAGTGTGTACCCAGCTTTATTGCTTGCTAAGTCAGTTTTAGGACCCTTCTAGGACCCTCTGTGCACGCTTGAGCTGGCATGCCGGCTTGTGCATGTAAACTGGAAGTCTGGATTTGAGCTTCCAGTTCCAGATCCCATAAAAAAAAAAAAAAAAAAAAAAAAAAAAAGTTATTACAATTAAAAAAGAAAAAAAACATAAAAAAATGAATACAATTTATTAAAAATACAAACAGGAAAAATGTTTTATTATAATAATAAAGCATTCTTCCTGTGGGCACCCCTGGCTAACACCATCCTGAGCTAGCATTAACAATCAGAGGACAGCCGCAGTACTTGGTAAATAGGCTTCGTAGAAGTTCTCAGGCGATGGCTACACACCGGTGATCACCTTTACTCGCCAGGGATTTTGGTAAACAGGGAGAAGCCCTAAATCATGAGAGAACTCGCAGGTCTCTCAAGATTTAGGGCTTGTCTCTCTTTAATGTATAGACCCCTTAGAGATAATTGGTTTCTATGGAGAGAATTCCACAGCACATGGGGGCGTGGTCACACCATGGAGGGGGTGTGGCCACACAGCGGTGGGAGCGTGGTCATGCTCCTAGAGTTCTGCCTAGCGCTACAGAGTGTTAGGCTGCCCATTGCATACCTCCCTTTCCCCAACATTCCCACCCACGGGACAAAAATGTCCCCGGGTGAGGCAAAAGTTGGGACTGTCCTGCTGAAATCAGGACAGTTGGGAGCTATGCACAAGGTGCGCGTTTCACAATCGATTAAACTTACAAGCCACCTACAATGATTGCTGCTTGTTACAAGATGAGCCTC
Source organism: Mixophyes fleayi (assembly GCF_038048845.1). Classification (NCBI taxonomy): domain Eukaryota; kingdom Metazoa; phylum Chordata; class Amphibia; order Anura; family Limnodynastidae; genus Mixophyes; species Mixophyes fleayi. The sequence goes on from NC_134409.1 coordinate 10,938,496, forward strand.
AGAAGACCGCTAGTGTGGCCCAAAAAACGCCAATCTTTCAAAACGTTTAAAATCCAGTCTTCGTGTAGAACACATGAATGTCCTGATTTGTACAACCTGTCCTTAACATATGTGGTCACATATTGGAAGAAACAAGCAGATTGATAAATGTGTGGCCATATATGTGTAAAATACAAATTTTACAGTGACATCGAGACGTACAAGGGCAGCTTAAGTCTATTGATAAACAAAGCACAAAATCTATCAACCAGGGATGGGTGATAACATACAATAATAATATCTTGCATTCAGCTAGGTAATGGCATCTTTCTTGTTTAAGTTCCCTTATGGTATAATAATGTGAATATTTATATACTACAATGTAACAAAATGCATTAGAATTAAATTCAGCAAACATGACATGTTGGTGGATAATGGTGCCCAAAGTTTTAACAAGACATTATGGCTCTTGGCGTGCTGAGATTCACAGGCTCAGCAGCGAGCTGTGAACATTATTTAAAAAGACAAAAAATAACAGTCTGTTCCCTTGCCCTAAGACTGAATAAAAACCCTTACACAAACAAAATATTATAAGCATCTCATGACATCCCAGGCCCCAAATTTGGCATTTGAATCATGATTTGCTTCAATTCATCACCATAGACAAGGACAACAATGCTAGATGCACAATTAACATTTTTAATGTTGGAACTGTCAACTGGTTTGTGAAGTTTTGTATGTTTGTCACAAAGACTGTGATGTCTTTATGTATGTGTTTGTTCCAAGCTCTGTTCCCTGGTGACCTCAAATGCCCGGTGCGCACATACCACACAATTGACCATTGCCATGTTATCCATGTCATTCAGGAAATGTCCAAAATGATGATCTTGTAATAGTGACGTGGCTTTTTGTATAAAGTTCGGCTTCTATTTCCTGAACTGGAAACTTTCTTAGAGCTTATTTGTGCGATTCTAGGTGATGAAGAACTAGCAATTATGGCATTATCTGGTCCCATGGTTAGCCTATGATAAATGACACTGTCCTTCATACTTAATTTTTTGGGGGGTAAAGCTGTACTTCTCATAAGTGATGAGGAAGGGATTTTTTTATGCTTCGCATGTGCCCTTTGAATGGCAGCTGCATTTAGTTGCAAGACTGTTTCCTCTTCATATCATTTTGTCGCTAGCATCTGTCAAGTGTTTTACATTGCACAGAACTGACAATAAATGTCATTCTCTACATTTTTTACAAAATGTTTTAATTAATAAATAACTTGGTTGAGGATGTATTAGCACTACTTTCACTATCTCAGCACTACTTCTCTTTGCTTCATTACCACTGACACAAGCATTGCTTCTTTTCTTGTACAATGTACTCAGTGGTGTGGGGTTGTTTAAGCACATTGACATTATTTTGCCTGTGCCAGATTTCAGGTTCATGACTTGGTGGTAAATTTCCATCCTCATCTGACCATCTTTGAGCATAGTAAGAAAGTACATGTTCATCCTCATCATCCGTCTGATAGTAACTAATCTAATCACTACAATAGTTTCTCATCATGCTCAAAGTAACTGACACTTAATTGGAAATTTAGATGTACATTGTTTTTAGCACATCTGGTTGTAAATGTATCAAGCTGAGAGTTTTCTGGCGGGTTTGAAAAACCAATCAGATTCTAGCTATCATTTATTTAGTACATTCTACAAAATGACAGCTAGAATCTTATTGGTTGCTATAGGCAACATCTCCACTTTTCAAACCCGCTGGAAAACTCTCAGCTTGATACATTTACCCCTAGTATCTCACATTTTGTCCTTAAAGACCAGTCATCATTTCATATGCTTGACTTATATCTACAAGATCATTGCTTTGTCTTAAGGGTAAGTTTTGACCCTAATACACTAAATATTGGGGTTTTCCAATACAATATGGGCTTAAATTAGAGAGGATGGACAGACTGACTAGTGATAGTGACAAGTTCAGAAAGTTTTATGTTTGCTTCCAATAACAATATTTTGCCTGGGCACTGGGTGTTTGTACACTTAGGGGTATATTTACTAAACTGCGGGTTTGAAAAAGCGGAGGTGTTGCCTATAGCAACCAATCAGATTCTAGCTGTCATTTTATAGAAGGTACTAAATAAATGATAACTAGAATCTGATTGTTTGCTATAGGCAACATCTCCACTATTTCAAACCTGCAGTTTAGTAAATCTACCCCTTAGATCGTTAACAACATTAATGACAAGTGTAAGTGATGTGGTAGCAATCAATATATCACCTGGGTATTTGAACACATTTATGGCTAATGACAAGAATAGAAATCATGGGGTTTTGGAATTATAACAGCTGTGAATATAATAAAAAGAGTTGGGATGTGACGATATGGGCAATTTGAACAATGGATAGATAACTCAACCCAATCCTATTGTACTTTTCTATATTGTAAGTCACTTTAAGGGGGGAATTCAATTGTCAGCGAGTTTTTTTTTCCCCCCCACAGCGTAAAAATAAAAAAATCTCCCGCGGGTTTTTGACGACAATAGCGACCATTTTTAGTTAGCCCAGCGGGAAAACTCGTGCAATTCAATTGAAAAAGAGGGAACGCTGCCCCTGGGTGGAACGCTGCCCCCGCGCATTAAACATTGTGTTTGCAAGTTTTTAGGGGAGTTCGAACGCGGTCATGTATAACACAAAAAAAGGTTTTGCATACATTTCCATACATTAGATTGCATTACACATTGATTGCATTACACATTGATAACATCTACATTACAGTACTTTCTTTAGCATATTTTTTAATTGAACTATTTTTTACCATAGAATCATCTATACCATGTCAAAACACATTACTACGTTCATATTTGTACCAAAAACATACATAAATATAATTAATTAGTGATTTTATATATGTTTTATTTTTTATGTTTATTTTATTTCATTATTTTTTCACAAGAAAATCAACTAACACAAGTTAGGCATTAGTGAAAAACATAAGTTTAACTTTTTTTTCCACTTTATTACATGATTTCAAATGCTTTTCAGAGGTTTTTTATTTTTAGCACGCCCCAAAGAGGTACGAGATAAAACAGCATATTGGCCTGTTTAACGCGCCGCGTTAAAAAACAATTGAATAAGCTTTTAACGTGGCTGCCTCTCGCACACCCTATACTTTTAATAGACCTTCTACTGGACCGCGAGAGGACATGAAAAAAAAACTGAGCCTTAAAAATGAAATTGAATCGCGGGTAAAGTTAACCCGCTCGAAAATGATAAAAAACAGCGTTAAAATGACTTACTGCGGTCAAAAAACAAACTCGCTGACAACCGAATACCCCCCTAAGGCTTAATAAGTAGGATGTAAAATAAAAATAAGTAAAAACACAGCATAAATATATAAATGACCTTTAGAGTGTTAATCATAATCATAGGGAGGTATAATTCCACTGATTGCATCTCTAAAATTTAACCTAAAGCAAATTCCACTTAACAGGTAATTATAAAGAGGAACGAGTGAGCTATTGGCTTATGTTTAGAACTCTCAATTATATTTACTAATTTTACTTTATCACCTAGTGAACGGAGGTTGTGCGCGGAATGGCATATTTGGGGCCCAAAGACCTTGACAACCTTTCCCGAGGACATTTCCAACTTCTTGTGGCTGCGTTATAGAACTGGCACAGCGTTCAACTCCTGCTTTTCTGTCCTGTCCCCGTGTAGCAAGCTCGTACACAGAGTATAATATAAAACCTGTGATTCCCTATAAGACTCTGTGCTGGCAGCCAGTGGGAAGATGTTGTAATAGAAACACAGCCCCTTATTACTCCAAAGCAGCTTTTATGCCGCTAGAGCTTGTTCTCTGTGAGATTTAACACTTCGCCTTTCCAGATCTGCTTCCGATGAACTTGCAGTCAGCTGTGTTTTCAATTATATCGTTTCCCCCGACCAGAGGAGAAGGCACAGGGCTGCCTTGAGTCAGAGACACGTTCGAATGACATTAATTCCCCTTCCTGCGAAATGAATAACTTGAGTAGCCACGTAGAACTGGACGCAGGCGTTACAAAATGCTACAGCAATAATGCAGACCTCTCTGTAAGAAGTTAAATGTAATTATAGGCAACAAGAAGCTAAAAAATAAAGCTGTGCTTGATCTATAAACATTGGTGTAAAAATGCAATAACATCTCTATGGCTTAAATTGCTTTTACATGTTACGCAGACAGTGATATGATGGTAATATTGATTTTAAGGAAAAACGAAGTACACTTAAATTACGTTGCTATTTACCTAGGAAAGATCAATATTTTTTTTTCTAATTTCTGGTTTTCTGGGTAAGTTTGATTTCTTTTCTCTCTCTTTTTTAGGCAACAGTCTTTTTCAATATTTTTGTGCTATTCTTAAAGGGACATTGACACTAAAATCATACTTATTTAAAAACCTACATCAGAGGTGCTCAAAGCCAGTCCTCAACAGGTCATGTTTTCAGGATTTCTGTCTGTAGAAACAGCTGGGATAGTTACTGACCCAGCCAAATAGATGAACTCACCAATGCATGACTAAAGAAATCCTGAAAACATGAACTGTTGGTAGCTCTTGGGGCTGAGTTTGGGGCACCTCTGACCTACATGATTCGTAGAGCTTTTTCTGCTAAAGAATTCATAGTTACTCCTATATCTTAGAGACGCTCTATAAAGTCTGCGATTGACTCATAGGAATTAGTTTGCTGAATGGAGCTTTGCACATGTGCATTCCTTCCAGTAGGAGCCGCCACATGAGCTAGAAGATCGTTCACTTCTCACATCACGTGTAACAGTTGATATATTGTTCCACGGCTGACATTTGACACTACAATATGGAACACTCATATCCTGGGGATTTTTACCAGATATAGCACACTCATCCTGAGGGAAACTTAATTATAACTTTCAAACAGAGATGACATTCGTTTGTCAACAATTATTGGCGCCAATTATTTTGAATGATCTTTTTCTTACCAATATAATAGTGTTTTATAATGTCCTATGTTTCTTAAATTCACATTTTTTTACTTGCAATAAAAAAGTGAGTGTTCTATGCTCAGAATGGAAAAAGACCAACATGGGAAAGTAGAGGTTTAAGCTTATTTCTATATCCTTACTTATGACCTTTGTTAAAGAGGGACTTGCTTTAATATTTGTGGTTCTAATGTAGTTTAGTGACTTGTAGGTGACCTACAAATTTGCAAATCAGAATTGATGCGGTTTCATTTTATGTGAACCCTTTGGGCTAGATTTACTAAGCTGCGAGTTTGAAAAAGTGGGGATGTTGCCTATAGCAACCAATCAGATTTTAGCTGTCATTATGTAGAAGGTACTAAATAAATGAAAGCTAGAATCTGATTGGCTGCTATAGGCAACATCCCCAGTTTTTCAAACCCGCAGCTTAGTAAATCTAGCCCTTTGTCTTCTTTGCGGGAGATCCAATTTGGTGCGAGGTGCTTCTGAGCCTATTTACAGCTATTATTGTAGGAATCTCTACACTCCTTGAGTTCCACTATGGTGAATTTCCTCAATCGTACTCTCTCCACTCAGGGCTCTAAATTATTTCCACTAGTTATAGAAAATCAGTAGACTGTAATAATTTTCTTCATTATGAGAGTAGTCATTACAGGTCATGGGTGACTAACATCCTTAAAAGCCAATTAAATAGGATAAAACACAACTACACCTTGGAAGAAGACTTTGAGAAACTGGAAAAGATGATGATGAATGATTTCTCAAGGAGGGGATACACTGGAGAGATTTTTAGTAATGTTATGGTACACACTAGAAATATCGATAGACATTGTCAGTTGGTACATAGAGGAAAAACAATAGATGGAAGATTTTCAAATTATATTTTTTACCATTCATTTCTAAATTCAACAATTAAGTCGATATGTATTAGAATCATTGTTAGAAAAAAATTGATGTTCTATGTATTAGATCTTTACAGTTTTTAGTCCCCTATATGAATGATATGATATTTAGTTGGGTCCCTTAGGGGATGTTAGAAAGCTATTTAGGCATAGGCTGATATTCTATGTCTCTCTAAAAAAAAGGGACACCACGAATATATCTTGCATTTCTTATGCATTTTGAATTTTCGGTGTGATTTTTTTGGACCCCAAAAGTGGGGTCATATGCTAAAATGGGGGTTTTTATCATCATGCAGGATGTAACCATATAGTCTTGCCAGATGATACAATTAGATTGTATGGTAGTTAGAGGTTGTAGATGTTGTAACCATATAGTCATGTGATACGATTGGATCATATGGACATTTACTTAGAACTTTCCATTTTCTGCATGAATAAAACTTGTATTGGAAAGTACTGGTACGATTATTTATTAGTGAATTGTAGATATTAGTCTAACTTTGTTTTTGCAATTTGATTCATTTTTGCAATATTATTATGTGAAATATACATAGAGATTGTGGGGTATATTTGCTAAACTGCAGGTTTGAAAAAGTGGAGAAGTTGCCTATAGCAACCAATCAGATTCTAGTTATCATTTACTTAGTGCATTCTACAAAGTGACAGCTGGAATCTGATTGGTTGTTATAGGCAACATCTCCACTTCTTCAAACCCGCAGTTTAGTAAATATACCTCTGTGAGTTTAACACAACATACCTCTTCTGGCATTTGTTACTATAAAGCTGCTTTCATTTGCAAGCCTGTAATTACATAACATTGCAAGTGTTAACTAATTGATCTGCTAACTCAGGCTTCATTTTGATTGGTTATTTGAAGCTATAAAATAATGGATATGTTCCATTATTGACACTCTTTGAAAAAAGTCTGACAGAGCAGCGAAGCGCGTTAGTAAACTTTAAACAGGGAGTATTGACATTGTAAGTATTCCACCTACAATACAGTAATGGAGTTATCTGTCCTGGAATAGGGCAGACGCGTTGGAGGGATTCGGTCCGTTTCTGCACTTGTGGTGGTGATCAATCACCTGGAGACTGACCACCTTATACAAGTATTGTGGATAACACATATTTGCTAAGTGCGGAACGCGTGGAGTTTGAAGGAGCTTGTTTCATTTACCAGCTAAGAACTCCGCTTTTTGAATGTGATATTGGTACCATAGGACGCTTTAGCAGTTTCTCTGGACATAATTCTATATTGAAATAAACAAAGGGTGGAATGAAGTTTGAAAAATGACTTTATAGAGAATGTATTAATATAGCTGTATATTTCCTCTTATTTAAAGGTGAAGATTGTGTATTCTCAGTCAGTCCTTATCAATTAGAGAGATTATCTCGTGTTCATTAATTTAATTAAAATGTATTTATTTAAATTTATTTAATTTAAATTAATTTTATGATATATGTAAATATTTTCAATAAATTATTTTTTTTTATATTACCAGTACATTCATTATTGCATTTTTGCCATATCCATTGCTTAAATATTCAGTGTAGGGCATTTGATATTTTTTTTGGTTGCAGTTTTGGGTGGAGTTTATAGCACAGACTCCTTTGATTGACCTGCAGCTAATTCTCATTAGCTCTTTGTATTATACCGACGTATTATATTGTCACTTTCAAACTATTGTTGTGATGATTTACCAGCGCTCGGATCACTGCAAGGGCGCTTATGCTGCTCGTAAGGTCCCCTTTTCCAGAGGGAAAAGGGGACCTTAATTGTGGAGGGGGGGAGAGGGAGAAGGGGACCTTAACTGTGATTGGGGGGGAGAGGGGGACCTTAACTGTGATGGTGGGGAGGGGAACATTAACTGTGGGGGGAGGGGGACATTAACCGTGGGGGGGAGAGAGGGGGACATTAACTGTGGGGGGGGAGAGAGGGGGACATTAACTGTGGGGGAGGAGAGAGGGGGACATTAACTGTGGGGGGGAGAGAGGGGGAACATTAACTGTGGGGGAGGAGAGGGGGACATTAACTGTGGGGTGGAGAGGGGAGAGGGGGACATTTACTGTGATTTCGGGGATGGGAGAGGGGGACATTTACTTTGGGGGAGGGGGACATTTACTGTGATGAGGGAGTGGGGGGGAATGTACTGTGATGAGGGATAGGGGGCGCATGTATGGCGAAGATGGATGGGTGCACATGTATGGGGAGGGGTGCACATGTATGGGGAGGGAGGGCCCCGCCAGATGAATTAGTACTGGGCCCCACAGTTTTTGATGGCAGCCCTGCTGCTTGTAGGTGATATCACTTCTGTGGCTAAATTCCTGTATACTTTGCATGAACTTTTAATAATATTTTCCTTATTAATTGTCCAAAATAACTAAGCAAGGCCACATTGTGGGGCATTAAAGAGGCCACTTCCTAACATAAATCCCTTCTCTCTAAATAAGATATATTAAACTAGTTATATATATATATATCTATCCAAAAACCTCTCGAACTTGCAAAGTTTCTGACACGACTACACAGGAAAATTACCCAGCAGGTCACCTTGATCCAGTACATATGCTGAATATAAAATCAGAAGTGTAGAAGTTCAGAAATACATTTCGGAGAGGAAAAAAATAACCGAAAAATTACTTTTTTTTGCAGAAACCAGTAGAAAGTAATATATCATTAATATTGTCAGAAAATAAATGGACATGTTCTTGATATTCCAAAGGCTGAAGTGGACACAAAAGCATAAGACACAAGGCCATCTGGCTGAAGATTCCCAGATCCTACCCAAAATAACAATGTAATGTTAGGAAACTTATAACAATCTCACCTTAATTAGCAGAATACATAAATAGGGACATTTATGAAAATGGGCTTACAGGTAACTTTGTAGCAAAGCTGCTGTTGCCCACAGCAACCAATTGAACGCTTCCTAACATGTTCTAAATTGTACTGGAACAATGACAGAATCTTATTGGTTGCTATGGGCTACCATTGTGATACTCGATAAGGTATGGCAAAGTCTTTGTTGGCGGTAACCATGCAACTGTATAGGGGGAAGTGAAAAAAGTAGAGATGTTCACTGACCCCCGTGGTTTGGTTTTGGTTTTGGATCTGGATTAACTTCGTGTTTTGGTTTTGGTTTTGGCAAAACTGCCCTCGCATGTTTTGATTTTGGTTTTAGATCCGATTTTTTTCTAAAATCCCTATTTCTTTTTGCTAAAATCACAACATTTTTTATCCCTACATTATTATTAACCTCAAACACATTAATTTTCAATCATTTCCGGTCAATTTTTGTCAAGTGATAAGAACACTGCTACCCCTCCTATTTCTGTATGAGCAATGGCACTGAGCATTGTCATTGGAAACTAGAGTGTGACAAGAACACTGCTACCCCTGTTTCTGTGTGAGCAATGGCACTGAACAATGTCACTGGAGACTGGAGAGTGACAAGAACACTGCTACCCCTGTTTCTGCATGAGCAATGGCACTGAGCAATGTCACTGGAGACTGGAGAGTGACAAGAACACTGCTACCCCTGTTTCTGCGTGAGCAATGGCACTGAGCAATGTCACTGGAGACTGGAGAGTGACAAGAACACTGCTACCCCTGTTTCTGTGTGAGCAATGGCACTGAGCAATGTCACTGGAGACTGGAGAGTGACAAGAACACTGCTACCCCTGTTTCTGTGTGAGCAATGGCACTGAGCAATGTCACTGGAGACTGGAGAGTGACAAGAACACTGCTACCCCTGTTTCTGTGTGAGCAATGGCACTGAGCAATGTCACTGGAGACTGGAGAGTGACAAGAACACTGCTACCTGTTTCTGTGTGAGCAATGGCACTGGATCTCCTGTTGAGGGAGGTACTTATGGAATCCAAAACCCGCGAGATCCGACAACGCAACAATGACGTTTTGCCTCGATTCAGATCCGAGGACGCGCGAAAGTAACGAGTCTGCTCGCGAGCCTACTCGGATCCCCTATGCTCGGATGGGCTCGGTTTTCAGAAAACCGAGCCCGAGCATCTTTAGAAAAAAGCCCAATTGCAAGCTTTTTGCCCTCTGATAGATAGAGTCCTATGTCTTGTTAATCGTCAACTGTTTGCAGTAGATTGGTACACCACAAGGGCTGCTACAATGTGATGCCCACAATGCGATGAGGTCCCGCCCCCTTTCAGAGGGGGTCATAGCCCTGCCCAACTTCTATGACCTAGAAGTCTGGGAGGTACATAAATGACCATTTACAACTGTGCAGGCTTCTATCTCACAATGTAACTTCCGTTATTAACATTTATTTCCTCCTAAACCAAGGTCTTATTCTCACAATCTCACTATTAATTAAAATAACCCTGAAGCAGATTCATCGCTTGCTTAATGCAGGCTCCTGTTTCAGCAGACGGCGCAATTTCCTCAGGGCAGGAAGTCCAGGATACAGGAGTGACACAGATTTATTTAAAGGATATTCTTTATAACCTTAATGTAATTCGCTGTTGCCACTTAATATACATATCTCAAAAGTAATAAAAGTTGGAATATTAAATATATACTTAATAAAAAGGAGTCAATGGAAAATTATAGCTGTCAAATTAAATCAGATACAACCATGAGAGGCATAATTGGACCACCCTTTAACTGCTTAATTGCCGAACAGCCAACAGTTTTATGTCCAACGAGTATTCATTGCAATATGTTTGTAAATATTTAGTAAAATGAAAAATAATTGAGCTGTACAACTTGTTCATCAGGAAAATAACGATGCTTTAATTACAACTAATGGTTTGTCGTGTTGTTGTGTTTCCTGTCTGTTCTGTTAGCATAAAGTTACGCATCAAAGTTATAATCTTTTACAAGCCAATCAAAAAGGTTTTATTGTTGATTGTATCAATCACTGGCAATTAAACCATACACAGCACATTGAATTGTTAAGGGATCCATTTAGAAATTAATTAGATTGCATCAAACAAATTCCAAAGATTAGAAAAAGAAGAACAATAAAAACAAAGATAGAAAATACAGTGAAGATTTGTGCATTTAAAGTTTGCATACAATATATTTAATGTATTGTTATGTTTTATACAGTTTAAATGGTAGTTTCCTTTCGCAGGAGAAAATGTACAGTATTTTAGTGAGCAAGATTCTTTCTCCATATAAAAGAAGTGCTAGAAAGCTAATCATCCAGAGCCAAAAGGGATAGGGTAGGGTAGTCAAACAAAGCCTCAGGTCAAAACACAGGCAATGTTCCAATAGAGTCAGGCACACAGGCTCAGAGAAGCTGGTTCACAGGGAAAATTCAACAAGCTTGCAATGTGTGGTTATCAGGAAGCTGTTTATATAGGCCTGAAACAAGCCTCAGGTGCTGGCAACTAATTATTAGCAGCAGGTCATTAGGCCATTCCCTGATGCAGATCTACACAGATGAAAAAAGTGTGCAATGGTGGAGAAGTGAGCCTGTGGCTCACCGTGCAGAGGCTGCACTGTGGCAATACGGAGGTCATGGTTCGAGTCCTTCAGCGCCAGATTACTTTGGCTGTATCAGATGGCATAAGAAACCCATCTGCAGAAAACAGGCAACCTGCGGCCTCTGCATGCGTAGAAAGTGGCTTTTATGGCGTATGTGACACCTGGTAGTGGCTTTCGGGAAAGTTTAGACAGGGATTATAGTAGTAAGGATACTGACTATTATATTTATTCTGCTGCATCATGTTTATCACAGCAAGAACTCTCACCAATATATATTGATCTTAGCACTGCATTGCTGACATACCTGATTATAATCCTAAATCACTGTCTGTCACCCCAAGGAATCTCCTATTCCTGAATAACTTGTAAGAAATGTTATAATGTTTTTGACGTATTCCATGTGTCTCATATAATGTTATCAACGCTTTTATTTTGCCAGGGGGAGAGAATCACTTTCATTCTTGCCTGTGTAAGATGGAATCTCCCAGCTTATTAAACACTTTATCCTGATTTCTATAGTTATCTGTCCGGGTGTCTGTATTTACATGTGAAATTTAAACAGAATTTAACAGCAAAAAATTGTGTACACAAACAGGCGCAAACCAACATATAGTAATATACAACACAAGAGTCCTTGAAGGATGTTAACGATTACCAAGTCATTTTATGGTAAAATTCAATGGTGGAAGAAATGTATGGATGAAAACTCCAGTGGATCGAATCTATATATACGATAATCATATGAAAAAAGAAAGATAAAGAGAAACAAATATGTGTGTATTATGTCAAATAGAATGAAACACATTTCAATTTCACTATGTAGTACCCATGAGGGTCTAGAAAGCCAATGGTATAAATTATGCACTTTGGTGTAGGAATATGGATAGTTATTCAGGCAATAATAATTATGAACCACGTGAGGAAGAGCAAACAGTGTGACATCAGGGCTCTCGCCCCTTCAGATACACTTACTTAAAGACCTAAGTCCGAGCACTTGTAAATCCTCATTTGTATCTCCGTTCGTTCAAAATCTTCTTATGACCTCACGCATCATAGATGGAATTATAAAAGACAGAAAAACATACCAACATCTGGCATAATACCTTCAGGGCAATTTAATAGATAAAAACATAAAAAACATAAAAATAGATAAAATCGTGGCAGTAACAACAACTGCAAACTGGAAACAGAAATCCTCTATAGAAAGAGCAAGTTCATTCCTACCAGAATGATATGGAGAAGTTAGCATATAAGATGTTAAACAGTCCCGGGTCCCGGTGAGCCGACATTCCCTTCATCCAACGGAATGGAACGACTTGTGTATGATTCGCTACTAACCAACGCGTTTCAACCCGAACTCCTGGGTCTTTATCAAGGTAATAACTGATCCATGCCTCCAGCACAGGACTTTATACTCTGGCCGGCCAATCAGGGAGCGGACATAACAAATACATAGTGCGATTCTTCTAATAAACATATTAAAAACAGTGATCTACCAAGGCAATGTTCATGAAAGGACATAATGAAAGACCTCTCTAAATTCTTGTTCATAAAACACAAATAAAACCAAATTTCGTACTGCAATGCCGGGTTAGCGGTCACATGACAAAGACTCGAATCGAGATTGGATATCACAAACTGAACAATTCGTTACTATAGTAAAATTCATCATATATCCTTACATTGTAACTCCTTCTGTTTGTTCCAATAATAACAATACAAACATAAGAATAAAGTTTATTCCTTAACCTTTTAGCAATAGGGACTGCAGTAAATGCAACGAGCAATTGGAGCTGAATGTTAATTTAAAGCGGCAATGTCGGGACCCCGCAGGTTGAGTGTTCAAAGGCTTAACCCGACATTGCCACTTTAAATTAACCTTTATAGAAGTCATGATGACATCAGAGTGTACTGCCGAAGAGCTGTCGAATCGGAAGAAGTTGCGGTCAGCATGTTGCTCCCATCGTTGATCTGTACAGTGGGTTTTCAGGTAAGTCTGCTTATATTTACATCGGTTTTTACTAAATTTGTTTTTTATTTGTAGGTGTCCTCGCTGTCGGAATTGTGCCCATCGTTTATGTGTACCCGACCCAAACAGCCACAAAACCAGCAGTGCAGCAAAGACAAAAAAAATCTTTTTAATCTTTTCTTCGTGCCTAATATAGAAGACAATCAGGATAGACTGCTATTACAACAAAATGATTCCCATAGAAATAAAGAATATGTATTCTCCATCCATATAGAAACACATAAGAAGTGTATATATCTCCTACCTCTAAGTGCAATATGTTATTCTTTATAAAGTGATGACAAATGTCAGAAGGAAACTAAATCCTTATTCTAAAAATAAGAAAACTCAAAGTCAGTATGGAGACCATCTAATGGATGATTAATCTAAAAAATATTTCAGCTCGAACTCAATATTGAGGCCATTTCTGCCTTAACCAGCCTCTTTTTTGTGTCATTACATATTCAATTGTCCCTAATGATCTTAATACCACAAAAGGATTTAATAGAGTCCATACGACATTGGTACTTTTCTTTAACAGTGTGTGGACACGGAATGATTCGGATTACCCTTCTTGATATTTCGAAGATGTTCACTTATTTGTACTTTAAGAACTCGGCTTGTCTTTCCAATATACTATTTATTACAAGTACATTCCAATAAATAAATCAAATTTTTAGAATGACCAGTAATAAAATCTTTAATTTGGTATTTATGGCCATTTACTGTAGATCCATATTCAATTATTTTGGAATGGCTACTCTTTATCGTTCTACATGTTAGACAGGTGCTACTTCTATGGAAACCTTGTGTCCTAATAGGATTAGTAACCTTGCAATTTGGAAGGGAGCTACGTACTATTTTGTCTTTCCAACTAGGTGCCCTTCTGTAAATAAATCCTGGTTTTACTGGTAGGATGGTCTTCAAAATCGGATCACTCCAATATTTTTCAAGTACTTTTTCATACTTCATAAAGTCCTTATTAAACTGAGTAACAAAAGGTTTATCCTCTACAGACTTCTTAGGTTCCAGAAACTTACATCTATTAATCTTACTGATCTTCCTATGGGCTCCCTCTATACATTCCTTAGAATATCCTTTCTCTAGGAATTTTGTTTTCAGTGTGGATATTTGTTCTTACATACAGTTTCTTCCGTGCAATTCCTTTTTATTTGAATAAATTGCCCAGCCGGAATATTATCTAGCCAATTCTTATGGTGATAGCTGTCCTTATTAAATATATGAATTACCGTTTGTCGGTTTTGTGTAAGTTTTGGTACATAGCTGTCCATTTTTAATATAAAACGTGAGATCCAGGAAATTGACACAATCATGAATAATATTGAACGTAAGTTCAATATTATAAGAATTATGATTGAGATGCTCATAGATGAGGTCTAATGAACTTTTGTCCCCTCTTCACACAAATATTATATAGTCGATATGTTGTATAGGCTGCAAGCAATATGTTGAACACATTTCTCACTACCTGGTGATATAGTTAATGTTTTTTCCAGATATGTCTTAAGAAAAGGGATTTGGTTTTGTATACTGTACATTAGTCGGAGCAGAGGATTGCTTCTGCCCTGAGCTATTTGTAGTTGTTATATACAGTATTCCATTCCATTCCCACAATAGCACTAGCACAGCACAGCATATATAATATATAAAACCACATTACGAAGGGTCAGGCAATAAATCATTATTCTCTTGCATGACCCTGGGGGCTGTAATACTGGCAACTCACTCCATTTGAAGTTTATTAACACGGTTTGAATATTATATTAGTATTACATTTAATTGGTTGGCCCCAAAGGGTAGTTTTTTTTTAACAGAAGGCCGTTAGAACATAAAGAAATTGTATAATTCAATATACTTGCAGGTTGCTGTTCATGGTTCATGTGCTATGTATGTCAGAAATTGTACATGTGATTTTATATCCAGTTATAATACATGAGTGTTGTGACTGATGTGAGAGATCTTTCTCACTCTCCGACATCACTAGTCATCAATTATAATGTATTTGTCTACTGTGACCAGGTTAGAACATACAAGGACTTGCCAAAAAAATATAATCGCTAATGTAAAGTCCCTTAATTGGGTGTTGGGACCACCACGTACAGCTAAAATAGGTCTATGTGCCGTCTACCAATGTGAGACCCATTTATCTACAAGAAAGTCACTCAACTAATGCATAGTTGATGGTGGTGGAAAACGTTGACTCAGGGTTTGTTCCAGAATGTCTCATAAATGTTCAATTGGTGACTGAGAAGCTCACGACATATGGATAACATCAATGTCATGCTCGTATTGGGCAACCACACGTGTGTGTTTTTTTAGCATTCCATTGTATTTTGCACTGGTCAGTGGTAAGAATTCATGAGCAAATCCATTTATTGCACATATTAAAAAGAATCAACTTTATGTATAGATAAAAAATAAAGATACAAATGATTCTTCTAAATACGTGTCCACACAAACTATGAGGTGACCCACTTCTGTGCGTGTACCATGACATGGATGACAACTATTGATTTGGAAGGACTCGCCTTCATTTTAAAACACATTTTTGCTTTTGCTTTCTATTTTAAATCCACTGCATAGGTTGTATCTAGAGTAATCATTCCAGCTTTGACTTTTGCTCTACTAATCTTAGCTTCCATGTCCCTAACAATTAAGATGGCATAACTAGTATGACATCACGATTACTTGACTGTGACTTATGATCACCAGGAATACAATGACCAATTTTAAGGCTAGCTCATTCTTGTCATCATAATTTTTCTGGCAGACAAGACAACCATAGTAATATCATCATCATCATCATCGTCGTCATCATCGTTGTCATCGTCCTCCTCATCATGATCGTCTTTGTTATCATCATCATCACCATCATCGTCATCATCATTATCATCACCTTTGTCATCATCATCATCGTTGTCATCGTCCTTGTCATCATCATCATCTTTGTCATCGTCCTTATCATCATCGTCTTTGTCACCATCGTCGTCATAGTCATCATCATAGTTGTCATTGTCCTCATTATAATCGTCTGTCATCATCATCATCATCGTTGTCATCGTCCTTATCATCATCGTCTTTGTCATCGTCCTTATCATCATCATCGTCTTTGTCATCATCGTCGTCATGGTCATCATCATTGTTGTCATTGTCCTCATCATAATCGTCTTTGTCATCATCATTGTTGTCATCGTCCTTATCATCATCGTCTTTGTCATCATCATCGTCATCATCATCATCGTCTTTGTCACCATCGTCGTCATGGTCATCATCATTGTTGTCATTGTCCTCATCATAATCGTCTGTCATCATCATCATCATCGTTGTCATTGTCCTTATCATCATCATCTTTGTCATCATAATCGTCTTTGTCATCATCATCATCGTTGTCATCGTCCTTATCATCATCATCGTCTTTGTCATCATCGTCGTCATTGTTATTCATCATCATTATCTTTCTCATCATCGTCATCATCTTTGTCATCATCGCCATTGTTGTCATCATCATCATCACACCAAGCAACACAGTATTGGTGGGGAGATGCAGAATAGCTGTATACTGGGGAAATTGGGAAGCATATCAACCATGGGGATGGGATATGTAAATAAGTGTTAGTAAACTCTACCTCGGCTCAAAATCATCATTAATGTCTCCAGAAACTGAACCTTGCATTAGGTCTTCAGAATAAGGCAGCTGTAAACCTTTGGTTGCCAATGCTCTAAACTTTTTTGCGTAATCTCTGACAAGTGCTGTCTATCTGCCCTAGCAACACTAATAAATACATTTCTTGCTTTTTGACCAATTTCTGCTAACAGTGGAGGGTGGTTACTCTTCAAGCTTTTAACAACACCAAAGTATAAGTCAGCTTATTCCACTGAACCATTGTGACTCATATCTGCATGACTATTTACCTTCACATTTATCTATGCATGGCTATTCTCTTCTGGTAGGACTGCACAAACACAGACACTTTCCATTTAAATTCTCATATTTAAATCAATGCTTTGTGTCTGATTGTTTTTTGTTTTTTTTTCTTACCGTATACTGTTTCTGCATGTTTAATATTATTATTAGTAGAAAAATGATTGTTCAATATCCCACAATTAATAATTACAAACCAGTGATTATTATGATCGATTGTAAGGTTAGAGCAAGTCTCACAGTGATCAATAAGTGTGTCAGCCACTAAGGGAAACTTGAACTACCAGTAGTAAAATTAATTCTGGTACACCAAATCAACATCAATGTAATGAATTCCAGCTGCTGTATAAGCTGGCATCCATACAACCCCCAACAGAGACGAACATCGGAGGTTCCTGCGCACACCGGAGAAAAAATAGACGGCAAATGGTGAAATATTGACGTGAAATGAGCCAATGAACACATAATAAACACAAACAATAGGACAAACATTCTCTATGTCATATTAAATTAGTACAGAATTTTAAAATCCAGCAATCTAGTAATCAATACACTTTGTAAAGCTCTTCGATCCGGAGTGGTAAAAGAAACTGAAATAGGTGATTGCCAAAATCAGTAAAAATTGCAGAACTACACGTCCCAGAGTTGCAAAACAATTAAAAGAAGCTGAAGTAGACGATTGTCGGAAACCCACTTTGCAATCTGTGCCAAATTCTTGCAACGTGGGGATAATCGGATGAGTGCAGACGATGCAATAAAATCTAATAGGTAATGATCAGATCCTGGGATATTAGCTCTGCTGTGTGGTTAGTGCTGTATCTCCAAGCAGTTACTAGTAGCAAATCTTTTGAAAAGTCCCATTGTGACGTCGAAACTCATCAAATAGAGTTCCTGCATTACATGACTATCTCCAAATTGTGCGCAAACTAATGGCTGCTAGAAGCCATTGTTGATCATAACATTATATATTCCTAAAATGAGCAGTCTCAGAATGCACATACATCAGTAAACATATGATTATTTAGAAGCTGAATGGGGAGTTTGAGAAGACTCATACACTGGTCACTTACTTGTTAGAAGGTAACATGATATAAGTATATCTGATAATTATCACTGCTGCTCTTGAGACTAATAACTAGAGATGCTCAGGCTCGGTTCCTCGAGAACCCAACACACCCGAACTTAGGGTATCTGAATACTGAGCCGAGCCGGCTCGGTACTGTCGCGCGCCCTCAGAATCGAAAACGAGGCAAACCGTCATTGTGATGTCGTCGGATCTCGCGAGTTTTGAATTCCTTTTTAAAACCCAACATAGCGAGGGGTAGGAGGGAGGGCAGACCCCCATTTTTCTTTTCTGCCACTGCTGTGTGTCAATGTGTCCTAGATGTGGTAGGAACTGCCGTGTGTTTGTGTCATTGCTCTGTCGCTTACCATCCAGCCAGGTCGCTGCAATATTTGTCCAAAAGTGTATGAAAATAATATTGTGACCTGTGAGGTGGTCAAAATTGACTGCAAATGACTTGAAATTAGTGTTATTGAGGTTAATAATAATGTAGGAACAAAAAAAGAGCAACATTATGTGATTTTAGCATATTTAGGATTTTTCCTAAAAAATCCAAAACCAAAACACGAAGCTAATTCAGATCCAAAACCAAAACCAGTTCACGGCGGTCAGTGAGCATCTCTACTAATAACTGGTTAGAGATTTCAAAGTAGCACTAAGCACATGGCAGGATCTGATCATTGCCTATTGTATTGAAGTTTTGAGCCATCTAGATCTCATTAAGGAGTCTATTTATGACCAATTGCAAAATGTCCATGGAAATTATCATCCCTAGTAATGTTAATTCTGGTGCACCAAATGAAGATTAATTGTATGAATTCCCGCTTCTGTATTTTATTGCAATGCTTTTGCTTATTGCAATGGTCCTATCTGCAGTCCTACAGCAACAGCACCACAGAGCAGATTGAATTGACCACCGTTGGCTCAACTTTATTCATAAGACTAATTTAGAAATACTGGGTTCCATGTAGAGTTGGATCCAATTTCTGCCCTGAAGTGCAGACAGATATTGCATCTGAAATAAAAACACATCTTACACGGTATACTGAGCGAGATGCATCTAACCTGATGGTCATCACTGTCAGTTTGTAACTCAGAACTCAGAGATGAAGCAGCCACAATTTTCTCATCTTCTAGCAGGGGCATATGCATCTGAATGTCAGTCTACATAAGTCGCAAAGACTCCAACACACTTAAACGCCCTCTCCTTCCAATGTACTTCCCGTTCCATCGTAAGGGTCCACAAGCGGCAATAAGCCCAAGATGTGACTCTTCGTATGGCTACTGACGTAACTGGTGATTTGTGGGCATGCACACAAGTAAAACACCATATAATACGCTGAAAACACAGTTTGTGTCCAATGCTACAGGAGCCGCCCAGTGTCTATGAGACATTCCTATTGTTATGGCCCTGACGAAGAAAACATTGCAACTTTGATTATCTCTACATTGGAGATATTGGCCAATTGGCTTGACCTGCTGTGTTCCCGACTCCTTCATTGACTATGAAAAGGGCTCCAAGAAGTTGCTGTATTGGGGGTGATGTTTCTCTTGGCGCTCCTGCTTCCGACCACACTAACAGTGAAGCTGGATGTGATCCGGTTACTTGGCTCAAGGGCTGCAAGACTAGATCTCATCCAGTTTGTCAACCCATGTGTTTGGCCAAAGTGGACAATGATCCTGTTTCTGAGCTGAATGTCAGTTGTGTGTGGCTGACTTTAGGTGTAGAAGTAGCCTAAGCTTGTAGACTTGTGACACTCCCATGTATAGTTTAAGTGGTACATTATAAATATTGATAGTTATATTTCGAGCAGGGATGACATACTCTTTCCCAACCAAGCAGAATTGTTTGCAGTCGTCATACGAAAAAAAAGCAAATGCGTTACTTTCTTTTAATTAAATTCTGTTTACTAATGTCATATATTTCTTAGCATCTTGAAGTCTCACTTATGTTCCTCGTTGCCTTTCAACTCGAGTGTTCAGAGATGTAAATTTTCGTGTCTCTCAACGCTCAGACCTTTAAGATAATTTAGCAAAGCTGACATGAATGTTGATTATGTGTATAAATTATAGAGATGCGTTATGTAGGAATTATGTTGCCCAAACGGTGCATAGTCTGACAATGTGTAACATGAATGCGATGCTCAGACGCTATAAAGGAGGTTAGTTTTATGTGAGTTGTTATCATGGAATGTAGACCATCTGTTTCTCAGTGGGTTCTTACGTAAACCAGTGAAATACCCTAATTTATGTGCAGCCTAAAAAGTTGGATCCAGATGTAAGTGTAACTTTAACTGTTTATACCCTGTTAGTAATAATGATTATCTTTTGAGGCTAATATAGGCATGTCTCATTAAATGTTCTTCATATTAATATAAAGAGGAAGTGCAACTCATGTCTAGTTTGGCTTGTCTGTTTTATCACATGATTTGGCACAAAAATATACAGTTTCAAAGACATACAGTGAGAAGTACATGAAGATAGTTGCAAAATGTTTCCAATGGGTTGCTCCGTTGTTCAGCATGTGCATCTAAACATGTCACTGCACGGTACTGACTTAATCATCATCATCATCAACATTTATTTATATAGCGCCAGAAGATTCCATAGCGCTTTACAATTGGGAACAAACATTAATAAAACAATACTGGGTAATACATACAGATAGATAGGTAAGAGAACCCTGCTCGCAAGCTTACAATCTATGGGAAAATGGGAGTTTGATACACAAGGACACGTGCTACATCATATTGCATATTGGTCCAGCTAGAATGCAAAGGTAAAAAATATTTAGTGGGCTGTGTGATCAGTCACACAGCAATGTTGGTCAGAGGGTTGTTGTGTTAGCTGTGTAGAGGGTGGTAATAGGGTAACCTAAGGAGGGTAAGAGGGTGGTTGAGGAATATTATAATTTTTACCATTACTACGGTAAAAAGTAACACTCATTTTTGCTCGCACCTTAACGGGGTGTCGAAGTCAGATAATTGGATATGGTAATTTCAATTAATATCTATCTAATTGTCTATGTCTGAAATTATGCGAATAGCGCGCTACGGCATGGAGGAGCGTAACTAACCACAAGACGTGCGAACACTTACACACATTTACATGAACACATGTAATTAGTTCATTTTAAAAATAGATGCAACACATAGTTATTTATAATGAAATGTAGCAGAGTTTATAGTTAAATATTATAATGTTATATACACTTTATTGAGATCTAAGGTTCAGGTTACAGGAAACACATATTGTTTGGTATCATTCTAATTCCCTATTTATTCGCAGACGCCTGCTTCTATCGGGTAGGATATCGCTCCTTGCGTATGTAAGTTATGGATAATTGGGAAAAAATTATCAGAATTGTATTATGTGTGTAATGTAAATAGACCAGTTTGAACCAGCTTTCGGCGGGAAGATTAGTATGCAGCTGTTGGAGAGCTGACCACCACCCTTGGAGGGCATCGTTTGATCTGACCAATGACCTGCATTATATTGGACCGTTCTGAAGCCTGAACCTATGGAAACATGCCAAATCATCTGTATTGTTTTCACTGTATCACTGACTGTATATAAGCAGGGGCTCTGGGGCCAACAGACACTCTTCTCAAACACAGACTCCAGGACTGAATGACTGTATGCTGGATCCAGAGCTCCTGCGCTTGTAATCGGCTGTACTTATATTATTAGATTGTTACTCTGCTGCTTTTTGCAATTAAATCGCATTGTGCTTTGGAACCACACAATTTGAAGTGGACAATCATCATTGGATAGCGACTAGACATACATAACACGGGTGTGAGCAAAAATGAGAGTTATTTCTATGAAAAAAAAACCGCACAAGGTGTCTCGTGGCGTTTCTGGAGGCACCGCGCACAGAATTTTTTTTAATTCCCCTAAAAGTCAAAAGTGAGATATGTCACAAAGCCAATGCCTAAGTCCCCTTACTGTGAAGTTTCATATCAGACATATAGAAGACTTAACTTATAGTATTTAAGAAAAAATATGCAAACGCTGAAATCAATGAATGAGATCATATTAAAGTGCTTGTAGCCAGGACTTTGATGTTTTAATTACTACTGTTTGCTTCTCCAGCCGAACCCATATTCGCAGAAACGAAAAGACAGATCATTCAACTGTGATTAACCATAGAAGTAAGGGTTAAATAGTCATATTAAAATGAGTCAAGTGTTACAGTAATTTTATTATAAAATGACATTAGATAGATATCTATATAAATGCATAGTATCTATAGCAGACAGGCATACATCACTTTAACAATCATAGCTTTATTTATAAATCTTTATACACACACAGTAGTAAAACATTGTGATGCAATTGAAAAGATCTTATAAGGGATTTAAATCCTTATGAGATGGTGAGTAGTAGTTAAGAGATTGAAAAGTAGTTAAGTTCTTCTCAAGTTCCCGGGAGCAGTCCCAAAACTGAAACAATAAATAATATATAAGTTATATTTTATCTAAGCCCCCGAATCCGTATATTATATATTTTTTTCCGAGGAGGGGGGGGGGGGGGGTGGGTCACTGTCCCCATTGATTATAAAGCATATCCAGACTAAAAAATATAATTTATTACATCTCATAATGGCGTTAACAGAACAACTATCGTGGTGTTGCAAGTACTGCTGCAATACTTAATAGATACGATCCAAGTGGGGATAGCGCCCTAAATTGTCATGTTACCACTGGCTTTTAACCCCTTACATGTATGAGGTGAGGTTAAAAATTGACCATTGATAAATCTAACTCTATTAATACTCTTGGATACATACCATCTGGACCCATTGACAAATATTCTTTTCATTTTGATAGTTTAAGTAACATATTTTCTGTCGAAAATATATTTGTGACTAAAAAACAGTAGGATATATATTTTGCGGGGTACCGAGCTTTGGTGCCACTGTTATTGATCTCTGATAACCTGATTTCCTTACAGTCGACTGGAGAGGATGATATGAAACACAGATGAGTAGTTGTAGCTTCAGAATCAGCTCTGAGGGAGCTGGACTTCTCAGACTGTTCCTTTATTTATACCTAAGCTCGAGCATTAACTGGTTAAGAACAAGTACATATAAGGTAATCTCTTTTAGCGCAACAAATCTTTCTTTGCAACAATAAGTACATATAAAGCAATATCCTTTGTCCAGTACTGCGAAATATCGTTAAGGCCGTTGTTTTTAGTCTTGCATCCTGTTATTGTCTCTGTTACATGGGAAACACTAATTTTCTCTTCGACTCTTATGTCAAGGGCGTAGTTCTCATATCTGTAGTTATAGCTTTTTAAGGTATTTCACATATATTTGTACCTTTAATAACTATTCATTGTTTTATACTCTCACAGTTTCCCCTCTAGTTTAGTACACATACAAGTGACAAATAATTTTTATGTTATGCTTGTAAATAAAAAGATAACTCTATTGGCCACTATACAGTAGAAATTGCATCTATGGTAATGCATTGAAAGTGTGTACTGTACATTGTGTTGAAAATGTATCCAAAACCGTGTTGTGTTGCAGGTGGGGTGTGGGGGCAAATATAAAATGATGATGTAGAGATGGCGTTCTAACTCTACCTTAAATCATTGTAAAAATAATGTTGCCCAATATTTAATGCAAAATTAACTTTTAGTTGGATTTTCTCCTACCTCTACATGTGGCCCTAAAAGTATATGGGCTCATTCTGAGTTGGTTGTAATCCATTTTTTACATAAGATATACATTTTCATTCCGCAATATGTATCATCATCTATTTATATAGCGCCCCTAATTCCGTAGCGCTGTACAGAGAACTCACATCAGTCCCTGCCCCATTGGAGCTTACAGTCTAAATTCCCTAACACACACAGACACACAGACTAAGGTCAACTTAAATAGCAGCCAATTAACCTACTAGTATGTTTTTGGAGTGTGGGAGGAAACTGGAGCACCCGGAGGAAACCCACGAAAACATGGGGAGAACATACAAACTCCACACACATAATGCCATGGTCAGGAATTGAACTCATGACCCCAGCACTGTGAGGCAGAAGTGCTAACCACTGAGCCACCGTGCTGCCCTATAGTATGTAGTTACTGTACTAAGCCCCTTTTTTGAGGCGTATCTTCTGTGGGTACTGGATGGCTGTAGCACCAATACGCAATGGTGATGCGTATTGTTACTCCAGGTCATATTTATAACAAGGGGATTTCCCACAACTTGAACTCAAGCCCTGAGTTAAAGACATCCCCATGTTTATATATATATATATATATTACTAATGCCATAAGAGTTACTTTTGCACCAGGAGCTCTTAGGAGCAATTCTTACGCTGTCTATCAGGGTTTTTTATTTTGCCAAGGATCTATAATTTTATTACAGATGAAGACACTGAATGTTGGTGAGAAATAAAGAGGGTAAATGAGGGTAGTGTAGGCAGGTTTTTATTTTAATTAAAATAATGTTTACACTAGTGTTTGTGTTTTATTTACATTTTTTCTTACAGCACTACAGGTCCTAGCTGGCTCTGGGTACCTGGCATGCTGGCACTTGTGGTTTCCCAATTGGCTAAGCTTTTTAGGGGGTGGGCACATCATTTTTTTGTTTATATTTTTTCCATTTTTCTTTTAAACATTTTTTGCCTTTTTAAATATAGAGATTTATGTTGAAATTTTGACTGTCTACTTTACAACCCTGTCTACATTTTACATGTCAAACCTTTTAACTGTGTAGACATTATGAACATGGGGACATTCTGACTGTTGGCCTTTTAACTGTGTCGACCTTACGACTTAGACATTTTGGTGTAGACCAATGTTTCTTAACTCCAGTCCTCGCACCTCCCCAACAGATCATGTTTTCAGGATTTCTATCTGTAGAAACAGGTAGGATAATTACTTACCCAGCCAAATAGATTAACTCATATGTGCATGATTAAAGAAATCCTGAAAACATGGGCTGTTATGGAGGTGTGAGGTCTGGAGTTAAGAAACACTGGTGTAGCCATTTTCACTGTCGACTCATACCCAACCCTTGTAATGTGCTAATTTTGTATCAAATTTAAAATTTTATCCATATCTGTCCCTTTCTGTTCTTGATTGGCATTCAGGGCCCTTTCACTTTTGGTTATCAGCAGTCAGACGTCTTTGAAGTGTACGGCAGCCTTCCCTGGGAGCCGTTCC
This sequence comes from Mixophyes fleayi, assembly GCF_038048845.1. Lineage (NCBI taxonomy): Eukaryota > Metazoa > Chordata > Amphibia > Anura > Limnodynastidae > Mixophyes > Mixophyes fleayi. The sequence continues at coordinate 10,964,021 of NC_134409.1, forward strand.
CCAGAACATGAAAAACTCATTTACTGCATCATGTCAAGCAAAGGAATATTGATCTTACTGTACGTTGGCCTAGATGATGAAGCAGGTTTTTTTTTCCTGCATATCATTGAATGCTTTACAATAAGAGAAATAACAGTTTGTCATTTTCTCTATTCATCATCATTATGACTAGACGGCATGTTATGATCTGATTATGTAGCAGGATAATCAAGCTCATCATTAGAGACATTCCATGGATCAACATTACACATCAATTAAAGGTCCCACGTCTTCGTGCATGAGTGTTTAAGTAGTTATCCGAAATGTTATGTGAAGAAAAAGTCCGGAGAGATCGAGTTTCATGACAGTGACAGGTCCAGAATACTAAGTGGGTGATAAGGTTTGTAGAGATCAGCGGTGTATGGTTAGGGGATTCTGGACAGTATCTGTGAACACCCGTTACCCTAGTTTGTCTGCCCTAACACTTCACCCTACGACATACTGCTGCTGCTCTTTGTAACGTAGCCAGGATTGGGCACACAAGAAATTACTAAAAGCAGCCTGCACTATTATGGGTTATGATATTAGAAATTTGCCCCCATTCTGGGATCTCTGGCAACCACTTGGAGTGCACAGAAGGGATAGTTCTTGTATTATTATTATTATTATTAATTTTCATTTATAGGGCGCCACAAGGTGTCCGTGGCGCCGGTAGGATTGTAGGATCGTAACCGGTATCAGGGGCAAACGCAGGATTTGTAGAGGGGGGTTTCCACACCACGCTGCCAGTGGGCGCGTCCAGCATGCATGGGGGCGTGGCTATAATATTAGACAGTACTTGGCTGCTCTCCAACTCTTCCTATCCCTATAATATACATGGACAATTCTGCGTGCACTACTGTTAGGTGCACGCAGCTCTCCCTTTTTCAAGCAGAGCTGTGTGAAGCAGGAGCACGGTCCAGTCACCACAATTATACAGTGCACCAGGCTTGAAGGAGGGTTTTCAGGCACTAGGACCCCCCCCCCCCCCCCTTCGGTGGTTTCCCTATGGGTTTGCAGCAGGGCACAAACGGGAAGCCAAGCACATAACACTTCCCTAGTAATGCTGGACAATTCAAGGCTCAATTATGTGCTGGACAGATGGGGGGCTGTATTATATGCTTGGAAATTGGGACACATTTTATGTACTGGACAATCGGGAGCAGTGCTATATGCTGTATAATTGGGTGGCTTTAGTATAGTCTAGATCATTTGTAAGTTTTATTATGTTCTGGTCAGCTGTGGAACCTTATTACATACCTGGTATTTGTTGTCTGTGTTATGTGTTGGACAATTATGGCTACGGTATATTATATAGTGATCAATTGGGGCTGTATAATATACTAGTTGGTGTTAATAGGTGTGGAGGCCAGGGAGCCGTTATAAAGGCTGGCCTTCTCACCTGCTCACCGTCCTACACATCCGTTAACACCAAGTTTATACATTAAAACAGCCCAATTGATCATCAATTTTGGCTGTATATTTTGAATCAGGTCCTAGGGCCTAAAACTATACCACAGGTAAGAAGATGGGTGGGAGAGTTAGGAACCTGTTATATTATAGCCAATACCTGGCATCCATTTGGGAGTGAAAAACAAGAAACATGCTCTTTCTTTTAACCCTAACCCTCAGTAAAAATTAGATTTTGTTTCTACTTTTCTGTTTTACATGCTATGGCATAATGAGCATAGATTTGGAGAGGAGCTAGATCGGTCGGCATAAAGCTTCACATTTTTTTGGAGGAGGCTCCTTCTGACACATAGAACCAGGGCGCCAAAACACTTATGTCTGGCTCCTCTGGGACCAAGTTACAAGAGAAGAAATATGCTGTGTCCAATGGCAAAGTTCCTCTTTTCCGATGGAGTTTCAGTCGGCAAAGACAAATTGTCGGAGAGGGCAAGATGGCTGACTGATGGCTAAAATAAAATCCGGATGACATTTGGTGTAGAGGGAGAGGAGTTTTAAGATATCCAAGGAGCTCCATAGTGAAATTAGAGCAGCTTAGACCATGATAGATGTAGGTCTCCGGATCTCTACTTGGGAGAGTTTAAAGAACCAACTGTCTGATAAAGGAATAGAATGTAAAGGTTTCGATTAAGCATTGTTCATTTATTGAACAATGCCTTCCAGGAGCCCCAAAAAGTAGGAAACTACATACTTGATAAATTTTCCTCGTTGACTTCAGGGAGATCTCGGGGGAGGTGGGCATGCGGGGGGTGGGGCTTGACAAATCACATTATTTTGACACCGCCCCCTAAACGATTGCCACAATTTTGGCCAATTACAGCAGGGGGCAGGGCTAAGATGACGCAATATTTGCGTCATTAAATCCCGCACTCCGTCACTTATCTATTGCGGGGGCGAGAACTGGGAGATGCCCTGCTCTCCCAGGAGATTTCCCAGAAATGCGGGAGTCTCCTGGACATTCCGGAAGAGTAGGCAACTATGCGTTAAAGAAAAGCAGGTAATGAATCTCTAGAAACTGAAGTGTCTTTTACATTTCTGGCTCCATTACTGAAGTCATGTTGTCTTACCTGTCAGTCTTTGGTTAAATCTTTGTCTCCATGAAAATGGCCACCTCCATAGTCATCAATACATGGACATAGGACACAATTTCTGAACTGTGTCATCATGCCACAGATGGTGAAGCCAACCACGTCTTGTACTGACTCAGCATCAGGGAGAATGCCAGACTCTTCAGGGAGTGAGGGAGATCACCCCTATTTCAGGGAGTCTCCCTGACATTCAGGAAGAGTTGGCAAGTATGGGAAACTATGATATAAAATTGCAGATTCTGATTCTATGCTCAAGCATCAACATGCAGGGAATGTTTGATTTATCCTGTAATGGTTTCACAGCAAAATTTATTCTCCCACAGAGAGAAGAAGCACTACATAGTGCCTGTTGTCATATTCCAACAAATTACTGCTAAAATGAAATTTATACCTATCAAATTCCCGAAATCTTTGGGGGCTAGATGTCCCCCGGGCATTTAGTTACTTTTACCATACTCCACTTTTAAAATCCCGACTTCCACCACCGCATACACATTAATGCAAAGCAGAAGGTGAACACTCAGTAAAACAATGGAATTAAGCTGCTTTCTGCCTACAGAATTTATAGTATTGGAAAATTAAAATAAACCATTCAAAATGAACATAGTTCAATACTTTTTTGTATTTTGAAATAGGGGAAATTAAACAGGAAAATATTTTTAGTGCTTGTTCCCCATCAAATGGGGGCGATTTGTTTAGGAGAATGTCACATAGTAGAAGGTTGCAGAAGTCAAGCAAGGAGATAATCTGAAATGTTTACATAAACATTAAGGCAAAGTTGCCAACACATTTATTACCTTAAAATTATTTAACGTGGTCGTTCAGCTGTGGGGGAAAAAAATCTCTAATATTAGAGTGACTTTGAAGTGCAAGAAGGGCATTCGGTTTTGCTACACTGCGTGCCTGTAAATCGCTCAGCAATGTATTCTCCTCACACCTCCTGAATACCGTAGTATCTCTGTGCTGCTCCGTGATACTGATCTCTGCCCTGTGCTATCTCTCAAGTCATTAACAGCCATTTCACTATCACATGTAAACATCATTTCAATGTACCCAGTTTGAAATTGTCTTTCAAATACTGTAATGTAAATCTCGGTAATTACAAAGGAATAATTAAACGTTCCAGTGACTGTGCGTTCGTGTCTCTTTCAGTGATAATTGGGATTCTGGTTATACGTGGAAGACATATCTCTGTAATATGTGATTCCTCTTTGCCTTGTATGCTAAAAGCGCTGTCTTAAAGTGGACCTGTCACCTTCGTGCAGCGGAAGCATCCATTTTTTGAACATTCCCAATTTATTCAGGACAGTCCTGATTTAAGGGCTCCGTCTCAATGTTGCCCGCGGACTGCTTTGCCCCATGGTGAGAAATTTAGGTGGTATTTCCCATTCACCGCGCTGAACACTCCCTCGGTGGGATGTGTCCACGTCCCACGAATGGGTGGAGCCCGCACATTGTCCCGATTCTCCAACTTCAAATGTTGGAGGGTATGCAGTACAATTTCTATCAATTTTCTAGGAAGCAGGGAAATTATCGAGGCATCGCCTGACTAATAGTCATGAGGCCTGACTTATATTCATGAGGCTTGACTTATATTCATGAGGCTTGACTTATATTCATGAGGCTTGACTTATATTCATGAGGCTTGACTTATATTCATGAGGCTTGACTTATATTCATGAGGCTTGACTTATATTCATGAGGCTTGACTTATATTCATGAGGCTTGACTTATATTCATGAGGTACTGGTTCCTAGAAAATTGATAGGCTACATTCTCAAGAATATAAGTTCAGCCCACAAAATAGAAGGTTCTACTGTGTCTAGGTGACAATTCTACTTTAAGCCCACTGATGTATGCAAATGAGATGCAGGAGACAGGTTCAGAGGACTTCTTAGAAGTTAAATAGTCTTTTCCTACCAGGCCCAGATTAAGCATCTGTAAATTCTGGCAAATGACGAAAGGACTGTAAAGGTGCCGGACACTGTGCGCTGGAGTGATGTGACCTAATTTTCCCCTTACTGCAACTGTATTAATGCTATAACAGACACGTCATTTAGAAACTATGTCAAAAGCCCACAGGCTTTAAAAGCTTCCTTTACTCTCCTCCCTAACATTAACCTCGCCAGGCAGCATTTAAAGGAACAATAGGACAGATATGATTAGTTTGTGACTCGTGTCAATCTCCTGACACCAAATGAGGACATGTCAGGCTCAAACATTTTGCCAGGGGGCGACATGATGGTCATTTGTCCTCTACTACCAGAGAAGCTTGTATGGAGTCACCCAGTTGAACAATTTTTTGTTAACGCACCAATGTCGATGGGCAGCACGGTGGCTCAGTGGTTAGCACTTCTGCCTCACAGCACTGGGGTCATGAGTTCGATTCCCGACCATGGCCTTATCTGTGAGGAGTTTGTAAGTTCTTCCCGTGTTTGCGTGGGTTTCCTCTGGGTGCTCCGGTTTCCTCCCACACTCCAAAAACATACTAGTAGGTTAATTGGCTGCTATTAAATTGACCCTAGTCTCTCTCTTGGTGTGTGTAAGTTAGGGGATTTAGATTGCAAGCTCCAATGGGACAGGGACCGATGTGAGTCAGTTCTCTGTACAGCACTGCAGAATTAATTATATAAATAGCTGATGATGATGTTTTTAATTACACACACACTAACGAGACTGCTGCTTTGTGATCAGGTTCAACCATCCATTCCAATATTGTCGTCCTCTCTGTACGTTTTCCAGTCCATGATTCCAGGAGACTTAAATATAGCGCTGTATATACGGTGACAACACTATGGATGGAGCCACCATCCAGCAGGTGGATTACGAAGTGGGCGGAATATTAGTGACTGGACATTCCCTTTCCCTTGTACATTTGACAAATGTAGACATAACCCTTTACCTGTACTTCCTGAATGCCTAATCTTAGCATTCCCTCCCCTACGATGATACAAACATTTGTAGCCCTGCAGATGTCGCTGTCTTGGCGCACAAATTTATGCACAAAACAAGTTCATTTTTGCCACAATAGGTGCAAAAGTCATTTTGTTTGCACTTTTGTATCTTCAATAATGTGCTTTAGTATCCAATATCGCACTTATCACACCCATAACTCATATGCCCTTTTCATTATTTCCCACTGCTCTCTTCCCACATTTCTCCAACTATTTTCCCACTTCCAGATCACCCACTCTCTGGCCACCTTATCCTGCGCTGTGTGTCCTGGGCTGCCACCTTTTTCTCACCTTTGTCTACCCAACCAGGCAGCCTCTCTGTCACGATTCAAGGGGATACAGTAGATTCTCTACCACCAACCTGGATTATACCGGCAGTAACAGAGGCGTGAAATATAAGAAACCCTGGTTTTAGCCAGGAACCCCTTCAAGGAGGTGTGAGCTTTGTTGCTAGTGGCTCTCTGCCCTCCCTGCAGGCATGACAAGCTGGTATCAAACAGCAAGAAGAGACTGGTCAGCGTAGCTGGGACTGGTAGACGGACAGAGCGCCAGATCGGACAACAGGTAGGAGTGTCAGAACAAGCCGGGTCAGCAACAGTCAGGAACATAAACAGTGCCAAATGACAGGCAGAAGAGAGGTCAGGAACGGTCTGGGTCGGAATACACAGAAATCAGCAACAAGATGTAACGGAACGCTGGTTTGGAACCTCAGGTCAGCAATCACATGACCACAGGTTGAGATCTCTTAAAGGGCCATATGCCTCCTGTTGTACAGAGTAGGATTGTAGCACAAGATCCGATGCCTGGAGAGAGGAGGAGCAGAGGGCGCGCACCATAGCGTGGATTCGATAAGTAACAACCAGACACTGATGCGTGATGCTCTTCCATTATGCTGGTCCTGTAAGGAATCCAGTTGTCAGAGTGTAAGTCAGTGATAGACAACCTGATACACACAAAACAGGGGTTGCATTGGCGGCCCTCTTGCTTTACAAAAGGGCCACACATTACCCATAATCCTCAGTTATAAGTTGAAGCCATGCATTTTTATCAAAGAAAGACACCTATCTGTAATAACACACAGGCATTTTAAATAAGTGTTCTGAGCAAATACAAACACATCTGACAATAAAGCAGGAAGGAGCTGGGGGCCGCAGGTGAAGGCCCGGAGGGCCGCATGTGGCCCTGGGGCTGTCTGTTGCCCATCACTTGTATAAGGAATCAAGAACACTAAGTCACTACAGGTAGAAGTGGATCATTGTTAAACAAGTCGAGGTCAGTATACGAGTAATCAAGCATTGATGGGCAAGAATAAGTACGGCACATAGATAACAATAGTGGGAGTAGTAAGATGAGTTCATTGGTACAACCCTCAATAACCAGACAAAGGAAAGAATCAGCTGATCATGGCCAGTGCTACCTTTCATTGGCCCTAGATAACAAGAACAAGAGAAGCTTATTGGCTACTTAGGAATAGTAACTAGGAATCGTCTCTCAAGGACAGCAATTCAAAGAATGACTGCCTGAGTGACAGACAAGCAAAGCATCGGATCACCCACATAGGGTTACATAGGGAGAGGAATCAGTAGCAGACAGAAAGAAGTAATAATACCACTGTATAGGTCATTGGTATGGCCTCATCTAGAATACTGTGTTCAGTTCTGGAGGCCATATCTCCAGAAGGATATAAATACATTAGAGACTGTACAAAGAAGGGCAACTAAAATGGTGGCCTACAGCACAAAACTTACCTGGAAAGACTAAAATATCTTAATATCTATAGTTTGGAGCAGAGAAGGGAACGGGCGGACATGATAGAAACTTTCATAAACATCAAGGGTTATAACAAGGGGCAGGAGGGAAACATTCTACAAAGGAACAGAAGTATTAGAACTAGGGATGTGCACCGGCCACTTTTGGTGTCTCGTGTTTTGTGTTTTGGATTCGGATTTCCTTGAGGTTTTGGGTTTGGATTTGTTTCGCAAAACACCTGACGAAAGGTTTTGGTTCGGATTTAAAGGTTTTGGATTCGGATTTATTTTGAAAAAAACATAAAAAGTGTTAAAATCAAGTTTTTGGGTTTATTTTCACTCCTACGCTATTATTAACCTCAATAACATTCAATAACTAATTCCCAGTCTATTCTGAACACCTCACACCTCACAATATTGTTTTTAGTCCAAAACAGGCTCTACTGAGGCAAGATGTCGTCCTCATCCTCAACCTCTGATTCCTCTCCCCCTACAGTGTGTACTTCCTCCTCCTCATACATTATCAATTCGTCCCCGCTGGACTCCACAACCACAGGTCCCTCTGTACTATCTGGAGGGCAGTGCTGTACTTGATTGAGGAATTGATAATTAATTTTTATGAACATCATATTTTCAACGTTGTGAGGAAGCAACCTCCTTCGCCGCTCACTGACCAGGTTCCCCGCTGCACTAAAAACTCTTTCCGAGTACACACTGGAGGGGGGACAACTCAGGTAAAATAGAGCCAGTTTGTACAGGGGCTTCCAAACTGCCTTTTTTTCCTGCCAGTAACAATATGGACTGTCTGACATGTCTATTTGGATGGTGTCAGCAAAATAATCCTCCACCATTTTTTCTATTGTGACAGCATCCAATGCAGCAACAGTAGACATGTCTGCAATGATTGGCAGGTCCTTCAGTCCGGACCAGATGTTATCAGCATCCCCGCCAGCGGGTCTTTTAGGAAAACTGAGCTTTTTCCTCGGAGCTCTATCCTCCAAATTTTTGTTTTCCATTGTATGTAGCACAAGAGAGCGTACCCCTAAGCCACACACACTCGGCAAAGCCTTTAAAAATTATATGCGGCACAGGAGAGTATCACTGGACTTATACTGCAGAATCAGTGAACTTTGTAATATTGCAGTACCACTGGTGGACTTATACTGCAGAATCAGTGAACTTTGTAATATTGCAGTACCAATGGACTTATACTGCAGGATTGTTTTTGGATATTTTTTTTTAATTTCTTTTTTTTATAATTATTTTTTTTTATTTTTTTTATAACTTTGTTTTAAATTTTTTATAACTTGGGAATAATGGGGAAATAACAATGCCCTTAGAAGGACAGAGAACAGGACACAGTACCACTGGACTGAACAGGACACAGCACAGGACCCAGCAGCACCACTGAACTCAGAAGGACAGAGCACAGGACACAGCACCACTGGACTGAACAGGACACAGCACAGGACCCAGCAGCACCACTGAACTCAGGAGGACAGAGCACAGGACACAGCACCACTGGACTGAGCACAGCACAGCACAGCACAGAATATAGCAGGGCAGAGGACCACCTAACACAACCTCCCTCTACCCTGATCAATGCCTGAGTGAAGATGGCGGCGGCCAGTGGGGAATTTATAGAATCCGAGTATCGCGAGATCCGACAACGGGATTATGACTCGGAGCCTCGCTTTCAGTTTTGCAATTGGCGGGAATACCCGGATCTGTCTCGGATCCGGCTCAGATCGGCAAGGTTCGGGTGGGCTCGGATTTCAGATATCCGAGCCCGCTCATCCCTAATTAGAACACGAGGACATGTACTGACACTGGGGGGAAGTAGGTTCAGAGGAAATGTGAGGAAAAACTACTTCACAGAAAGGGTAGTGGATAAGTGGAATAGCCTCCAATCAGAGGTGGTAGAGGATAATACAGTAGAGCAGTTTTAACATGCTTGGGATAGACATAAGGATATCCTTATAAAGAACTAAGGATCAAATAGGGTTTGAGGTTACCATAGGTTAATAAATGAGCAGACTAGATGGGCCAAGTGGTTCTTATCTGCCATCAAATTCTATGTTTCTATAGAATCCAGTGTTTGGCAGGATTAGATCCTATTAAAATATGAAGAGATCAATATTAAGTTTGTTGACAAATACAATATGCAGCAAACACTTACATCTAAGTTATAATCAACACATGTAACACGTTCAAGAGACCCTCTAAAGCTGCCAAAGCACTACGCGTTCCACCGCACGGCTGGGTCTCTAGTTCAATCCAGATGTGTTTCCTACTAATTATCGGCTTAATGTACGGTTTCAATTGCACTTCCTTATACGCCGCCCCCCAGACAGCTTTGATTGATTAACAGGTGCTGGTACACTTATAACATCTATCTGATTTCTTTTGAAAAATATATTGTTTATTTAAAATAAGTAGAGAAAAAAATAGAATGTATTTAATTACCATTTTTTATTATTCATATAAAATTTCCATAACTACTAGGAATAATTAGTTCCTGTTGTTTCTGCCATGGAAAGACATATCCAGATGGGGGGGGGGGGGATAAAATTGGTAGAAGGAACAAGCAGCAACACCCCCCAAATTAAACTGACTCCCGTGCCCCAAGTAACGGTGACGTTGCATTATGGAATGAGTAGGAAAAATAATTTGTCTGATCTATTTTTCATGAGGTTTAAACGCACTTGGATAATATTTTAATTTTGTTTAAATGCGCTGTGTATACATCACGGATGAACAGACGTATGTAAATGAGACCTAATTATTTATAAATATCTTTCGAGAGTATTAGCAACTTGCTTACCTGTAGGGTTGTATGAGCTACGCAGGATTTTCTGCATGAAGCAGAAGCTCTACTATAGGAATGATAATATTATATAGAATTTATCATTGAATCTGACAGCGTGAATGTGCCGCCAGCAATATAGACTTGGCACACGAGCAGGTCACACGCTTAACAAAATTTACTTTTTTTTCGTCCACAAGTAAAGCGGAGCTTTAAAAGTGTTTCAGGAGCAGCATTAGTTAACCTTTGTGTTGCCAGATTAAAATGCACCTGCCACAACCATCTGATTCAATAGCATAGTACAATAAACGCTATTAAAATAGGATATAGCACCCTGCTCTGAAGAGGTTGGAGGTTTTAGCTATCATTTATCCAGTACATTCTAGGAAATGATAGCTAGAATCTGATTGGTTGCTATGGGCAACATCTCCACTTTTTCAAAACCTGCAACTTTAGATAGTGTTAGTTTAAAGTTAATTATTATGGAGCTGGAAACTCTTGCTCTGATAGACTCTTTGACAAAAAATAAATAAAAAATAATAATATTCTATGGACTCTCTAAATTTAGATTAATTTAAAAAGTTATTAAAATCGTTTTGCATGCAAACAGCGAATATCGAACACGGGCGACAAAATGCAAAACTTTGAACACAGTAGTGTTTGCTGACATGTTTAAATACTTTTTACTATACAGAATAAACTCTTGGGGGTATATTTACTAAACAACGGGTTATAAAAAGTGGAGATGTTGCCTATAGCAACCAATCAGATTTGAACTATCATTTATTTAGTGCATTCTACAAAATGACAGCTAGAATCTGATTGGTTGCTATAGGCAACATCTCTACTGTTTCAATACCTGCAGTTTAGTAAATATCTACCTTGGGGGTAGATTAATAAAACCTTCAAAAAAGGAAATGTGGATGGGTTGCCCATAGCAACCAATCAGATTCTAGCTATCGTGTTCTAGAATGTACAGGATAAATGATAGCTAGAAGCTGATTGGTTGCTATGGACGGGACAGTCTCGATTGGAGGGCTTTGTCCCGCAGGCGGGAAATTTGGGAGGTATTGTCTGTATGAAAGTGCAACCCAATGAATTCAATAGGGACTAATTACATCTCTGAGGCACTTTGTTTATCCCACAAAATGGCTGTATCCGCTGTGCACTTTAAAAACTGCTGCTAGGTTGCAGTGGAGCCTCACAGAAAGCTTTAAAAACTTTGGCTCATTAAATTTCTTGTGTGTGACACAGAGTCGTTTGGCAGAAATGTTTATATCACCTCATCTCTGGGGGAATATTTTTTTTTCCTGGAAAAAAAAAAAAAGTAAAATAATGACAGCCTCAAATGCAAATTTGATGGGTTTTACAATAATATGCATCTTAAATCTCCTAACTGCTCCCCAGGCTGTATTCAGCAATGGAAGAACCCTTTATGTTGATGCTGTGAGGCGCCTTTCTAAAGCTAGAGACATTTTTAGAAAAATGAAGTTAGAAGAAAAATATTTCATTTGATTTAAATGACAGCAAAGTGTATCCAGTTTCTTTGACCAAATAGCTAAATAACTATATATCTATAGATGGTAATATTGATTGTTTTCTAGTATACAGCTGTAACCTGCTGAGTGAGATTTGTGTTGATGTCGGACTGTAGGGGGCGCTGTCTTGTTGACTGCAGAAAGTAATTGCCTACAACTATACATATATTTCCATCGCTTCCTACAAACGTATAGTAGCAAGATCTTGACTTTCTTTTAAAACCACTGAATGGATGGAATTGGCAATTTGTATGGGGTTATTGCCAATTATTAAAGGTATTTTTCATGGCAAATTTTTAAAACCATCACATTTTTTAAGGCTTTGTGCCTCATTTGGAGTTCAGCTAAATGCTCAAAATCTAAAGGGTACACATTTGCACCTGGACAAACCATGTTGCATGCAAGGGCTGAAAATGATTTTTTTTTTTTGCATACAGGGAAAATACTGGATGTTTTTTCATTTAGCACATGGTGCAAATAGGGTGGTAGTGGTACGGGTCGATATAAGATACTGTTTGATGGTACGCTATATCATCAAACAGGGGTGGATCCAGAGGGGGGCGGTATCCTCCCCCCAAGAACACAACCGCCTCCAGTGCCGGCTGAAGGCACAATTGGTGGACCAGTGCTGGTGGCTGGCGATCAGAAGTGACGAAGATGAACTGAGAAACAACCACACCCAATGCTAAATATTTGTGCCTAAGGATGACAGGTACAATATTAAATTTTGTTATAATATGGGCCGGCGCGGGCTGGGAGAGGGAAGCCCGGGGGGCACACAGACGGCCGCATCACATGACACAGGATGCGGCCGCGTCATGTGATGCGGCTGCCTGTGCGCTGATGCAGCCACATCTCATGTCATCAGATGCGGCCGCGGGGTAAAAAGGGGATATATTGCATCCGGGGGGTGGCCGGCCGGCCTACCCCCCGGCCCTAATAGCGGTCTGACTGAGCGGCCCACTGCCCCCCGGGCCAGCCCACCCCTGAATATGGGTCTTATTTATCATTCTCAAAACCCCATTAGATTATGCGCTAATGGGGTTTTGAGACCCTGCTCGTCAGCGATTCCTCACTGGAAATTTTGCATACACTAAGGGGCCTATTTTTAACGGGTGGAATGCCCTTTAATAAATCAAGAGGGTTTTGTCTCTCTTTAAAGTTTTACCACCAGGGATAAATATATAATAATAGATGTAATAAGAAAGACAAAGACCCTCGATTTAATTCCCTTCGAGGTTATGGGAATATCAGTTCCCTTAACCCCTTGGCTCACCGCGCAGAAAACCTGCGTAAGTGCGCTCCAGTAGTTTTATTACAGTACTCGAGCTCACAGTTTTCAGCAAGGGCTCCCTGATTCTACCTCGCCTGCCTCTGAGCTGGCGAGATAGATTCTCCCTAGTGGCACTCGCAGCGAGGTTCCGATGGATGCATTCATCGCACTATCTGCACCTCGCAATTTTGGCAAGCAAATTGAATCGGGGCTCGTGAAAGTTTAAAAATGTGGTGCAAAAAGTCAGCGCGGCGCTCATGTGGCGAGTGGAAATGGTTAGGTACAGTACCAGTAAGAATTTAAATCTACTTGCACAACTGTGCATACTGGACAGGTGTATGGCGTAGCCACCGGGGGGCCGGGCTATCCCCCGATAGGCCCCGGCCCTGATCGCTGCCCTCTTCATTGGTGGGGGGAGCGGGTAACTTTAAAAAAAATAAAATAACACTCACGTGACCGCGGCGCTCCCCGACTCCTCTCTGCTCCATTCGCACTAATTGTCGGGCGTGACGTCAGCGCAGAGAGGAGTCGGCAAGAAGAGAGAAGACAGAAGACAGAAGAAGAGAAGAAAGAAGCCGATAGAGAAGGTAAGTGCAAGAACGCAAGCAAGGGGGAGCACAGAGAGCATGGCAGAGAGTGAGAGGGGGCAAAGGCAGCATGGCACAGTGTAAAAAGGGGCAAAGGCAGAATGGCAGCAAGTGAAGGGGCAAAGACAGCATGGCAGAGTGTGAAGGGGGGCCAAAGCAGCATGGCACAGGGTGATGAAGGGGGGCCAGGAGAAGGGGGGAGTAAAAGCAGCATGGAGGGCGCAGTGTGATTTTAAGGAGGCACAAGATGGTGATGAACGGGCACAGTAATGTGCGTGTGATGGCAGGGCCGTAACTAGAGCTGCGCGACAGTGGCGACCGCCGAGGGCGCAACACTGAAGGGGGGGGCGCAATTTTGGAATATTTTAGGTTCATTTGGTTAAAATTGACGGCTAGGGGGGCGGCATTTGTCTTTCTCGCCCCAGGCGCTAGAATTCTAAGTTACGGCTATGTGTGGTGGCACAGCGGGCTTGTGGCAATGTAATGTGTGTCTGGTAGGTGGTGGCTAACTAATGGGTGCTATTTTGTTTGTGGGGTGATGGTGGGGCAATTTAATTTTATAGTGGGGACTATTAATTTAAGATGTGGTGGTTTGGGGGCTATTAATCGAATGAGGGGCTGAGTTTGAGAAGCATGAGGTCTATTTATTAAATGTGAATATGAATTATTTAATGGCAGTTACGGTTGTAGGAAATAGGTATATTTATTATACGTAAATGCTATTAATTTATTGCTGGGTCTGTCTGGAGGGAGGGAAATAGGTTTATTTATTAAATTTGAGTACTATTACTTTAATGTTGGGGCTGGAGGAAGGCCTAAGTATTAATTGTGGGTCCTATTGATGTAATGCCGGGGCTGGTTGGAATTTTCTAAATGTACACATTTTTCCCCCCAAATAGGGCCCCCAACATTCCAGGATCCAGACAAGCCACAAATAAAGAAACCAGCAGCCACAGGTGGTGAAAATGGCAAGAACAAGTAGGACAGTCTGTCAAATGTTCTGAGTCTAGTGGGACAATCCTGATTTTTGGTGACTGTTCTGCCCAATCTAATGGCAGGTCAAGACTGTGTACTCTTTATATACACACTGCATTCTTTATATACCACATTATGGTAATAGCTGTCCTTTGTGGGCTGACCACTTCCCCTCTTGTGTCTGGTCTCGCCTCTTTGATAGCTGGCCACATACCCTCTGATGGGCCCCTAGCGTTGCAGTCCCCCGGTGGGCCCTTCATGACCCAGTCTGACACTGGGCGTAGCCCCTCCCCCACTCTTAATCAGTTTGCGTATAATAAACTTGCCCTTCTCCCGCAGTACAACATGGTTTGGCCAAGGTGCCAAATTGCTCCCTCTAGCTGGATTTCCTACTAGCTGGGAGGTCCTTTAGGAAATTCTAATATACAGTATTAGTCTTCTTAAAGCAGAAGATATTCACATATCTATGATCGATATACGTTCACTGATTGATATACATTTAGCATACTGACCTTGCTTTCTGTTGGTCCCACTCATGGATGAACCAAGACATGGAAGAGTTATTTTTTACCTAAAAAGACTTATCACAAACCTGGGCCATCTATATCCGTGAACCTTTATAGTAGTCCATTATTTCATATATCTTGAGCAGTTTGTTGTTTGTTCTGTCTATTATACCCAATGCAGGCCATTCAGCAGCTGTAGCGACCCCTACTGGCACGCCTAAGAATCGCCAGAAAACCCATAATATTGATTGTTCTTAGGAAACACTGTATTTACTTGTTTTTCCTTTTTACGCATTTAGTTGTATTTCTGATAGTCAATAGTTGTTATCTGAACCAATCACAACCTCCAGGCTGAGTCATTAGTAGAAGGCTTATTGATTATGTTTATTGACTATATTATACGTCTGAGCTTGCCAATACGCATTGATCCCTCTAAGTGTGCTGTAAAGTGGAACCTGGTCTATGGAATGCCGGTCTGACATTTAGCAGTAAATATAATCTTATTTAATTAGAGTAGTGAAATATGACTTCATGTGTCACATTTAATCATTAGACGACAACATAGGGATTCGGATGCATGTGAAGAGCTTTCTAGACGAATGCATTTATTACCATTAAGAGAACGGAGTGAGAATTAATTGCATTTATTATCTAGTAGCAATGTTTAAATATGTACATTAAAGATGAGCTGACACTAAACAATTATTCCCCATACATAAACGGAGGTACTACATGCATCTTACTGAAGGGAAATTATATTCAGGGCTGCTGAGAGCTTGGTGCGCTCTCTACTGGGGATGCGCGATTATAATAGCAATGATAAATATAATACTAAATTAATGAAATTATTGCTCTCTGTTTAGCCTCCATTTTTTATTAACTAACTAACTAACTAACTAACTAACATGTTTTTACATAACACAGACATTTGACAAATGCACCTAAGTCTGGGCAGAGGCAGAGGAAGGAGAGGCCACTGTTTTGAACCATATTATTATTATTATTAATTTTTATTTATAGGGCGCCACAAAGTATCCGTAGCGCCGTACAAGGACAAACAATGGCACAGTACAAGGTGAAACAGCACAGTACAAGTAACAGTAAGCACTATAACTCTGGGGGCTCAGGCACAGCATGAAAGAGAGGGACGGAGGGGAAAAGTGAGTACAGGCAGGTAACTATGGCCCAAGAGGGTGGGCATGGATGACAGGTTGAGAGTCACTGAGGGGAGCGGAGAGAAGCGAGAGGAGACAGAGGGCAGAGGGACTGAGAGGAGGTGAGCTGAGTAGCTGGAGAGCGCAGTTAAAAGTGATGGAAACAGAAGGTAGGAGAGCCCTGCTCAAAGGAGCGAACAATCTAAAGGGAGGGGAAGACAGACAGACACATGGATGAGACGGAGAGACGGGAGGAAGGGGGAGAAGGGAAGAAGGGATGAGAAGGAGAGGTAGCCGACCGGTGGGAGTTTAGGCATGAGACTGGAAGGCTTTAAGGAAAAGGTGGGTTTTTAATGTTCGTTTGAAAGAGGACAGATTAGGGGAAGTTCTGATGGAGCGGGGGAGCTTGTTCCAATGGAGGGGAGCGGCGCGGGAGAAGTCTTGGATACGTGCGTGAGAGGAGGTAATCAGAGGGGAAGAGAGGCGACGATCGTTGGACGATCGCAGTGAGCGGGAGGGAGTGTGAATAGAGATAAGGTTAGAGATGTAGGGAGCAGTGGAGTTGGCGAGGGCCTTGTAAGTCAGAGTGAGGAGCTTGAAAAGGATTCTGTAGGGGAAGGGGAGCCAGTGAAGGGCTTGGTAGAGTGGGGATACAGAGGTGGAACGGCGAGAGAGGAAAATAGACGAGAGAGAGAGAGGCAACTATAGTTGCCCTACTTTCCCGGAATGTCAGGGAGACACAAAATTTTGGGAGTTCTCCCAGACTGCTGGGAGAGCAGGGCAACCTCCAGCATCCTGCCCTCTTCATTGGTGAAGTGGTTGAGGGTGGAGCTAAATGCATCATTCTGGCCCCACCCCCTGCTAATATAGGCTGGAATTGGTAAAGTTTGACAACAATCATAGGCAAGTTGAGGGGGGGGGGGTTCCTAGTGCCTGTAAACCCCCCTCCAAGCCTGGGGCACTGTATAATTGAGGTGGCTGGACCCTGCCCCCACTTCACACGGCTCTGCTTGAAAAGGCGTGGTGTGGAAACCCCCCTCTACAAATCCTGCATTTGCCCCAGACGATCTATAGGGGTGATGGTATTTGGTTACATGACAGATTTCTCCGTTAGACATTTGATAAATTAAACATTGATAGATATACTCCTTAGAGAGAACAATGCTGAGAATTGCACCCAGCACGCAGGACATGAAAAGTAGCCTTATACAACTGGCCAGAATTAAAAACAGGTTCACTCCCAGGCACAGGGTGCTATCCCTGAAAAGCAACTAGCATGGATTATAGAGGCACTTTTTAAACATACTCTTGTTCCAGTATTACGGTACTCGCTCGCTGGGTTCCACGGCGTCTAGAATCTGGCGGCACAAACAAATACATAAACTGAATTTATCCATCTATGGTTCGAAAGGCATTAGCTGGACCTTTGGAAGAGCAGATGATTATGATACTAAGCAGTGCTATGACACATTAAACACTATATATATACTTTATAATTACAACGTGTTATTGAAAATATATTGTTTTAATATCAGCCGACATCGAATACACAGCTGCATCTTAATCAAAGTAATAGGTTTCCATGGAAACATGTATGCTGCTGTAACAGATACTAATTCTGTTTTTCCCCACGTATAACAGAGCAGCCGGCGTTACGTGGTGTCCGAGCATATGTCATAGATAAAAATCAGAGACTGGGTCACACTGACAATAGGGAGATAATGTCATTATTATCATAGCTGTCAGCTGTCTGGGAACAGGCTCCGGATTCGGAGGTTTGTCCTGGGAGTTTGTCACTGTAAGTTTACACAGACCCACTGCCAGGGCCATCTTAACAACATTATGGGCCCCCTGGGCAAAGCAGTGCGCCGGGGCCCCTAGATATAGATATAGATATATAGATGTATACAGATACAGATATAGATATAGATATATAGAGATAGAGATAGATAGATGTACTTGCTCAGTGACCCTTGAAGGTTTTTTTGCAGGTTTTTTTCTTTTGCAGGATTATTTATTCTCATTAAGAGCCGTACCTATGGGGCCCCCTTGCCCGTGGGGCCCCCGGGCAGCTGCCCATCGTGCCCAATGGAAAAGATGGCCCTGCCCACTGCACAGTACCAGACCTCTTATTCTGTTTGCTGGGTGCAATTCTCAGTAACAATTAGCGTTTATTTAATGACCATTGCACAGTACCACTTCTGCTGTTCTGTAGGCTGAATGTAATTATTAGTATGTGTTTCCATGTACATATGACTGTATAATACCAAGTGTACCATACCATTTCTCTTTTTCATTATGGTGGATATAATTCTGTTCTTATTGTGTATGTTTAGAAGAATCCACATGACCATTCTCATATTGGGTATGCTGCATGCAATGCTCATTATAGGTGTTTATTGTGTAAGTATTGTCAACTACACAGTGTTACTTATAAGTTCTCTACAATCAATGCAATTCTCATAACTTGTACTTATTGTTTGTATACAACAACAACAACAAAGTTGTCATTTCTCTTGTGACAAATTCTGGACATAAATCTCATTATATATCTTACTATTTGTTATTTAAATTAAGATTATATCTAGGGTATTATATATGGGATATTGTACACCCCTATTGTAAATTACAAGGATATTAGAAGACACCAAGGATGTGGCTTAACTTCGGGTGAAGTACGTGTGGGTGAAGTAAGTGTAATCTGGAGTAGTAAGTACCTAAAAGGACGCAGTTTAAAATTGCATGTTGCGTTACATTGTGTTTCCGCAAGTAAAACATAAACAGTTCATTCGTTTACTTGCCATTATTATTGCATTACAATTCAGTGAGTATGAAGACTCATACATGCAGTTAGTTAACGCCAATAATTATTATTATGTTTTATTTGAGTGTAAATTACCCCCAACATGTATTGTTCACCAGGCCCAATATGTTTTATTTTATATGCATACAAGTTATATGGACTCTGCTCTGTTCAAGTAGCGGTGTTTGGGGGGGGGGGGGTAATATAAAGTCTAAACTGTAGATGGTGAAGTGTAAGGCAGCTAATAGTGTACCGAGAGTTATGTCCTCCCTGTGAGAGCTTAGTCATAGGGCAGGAGGAAGTGCGTTGTCCATTTCTATCTATCTATCTATCTCATATCTATCTATCTATCTATCTATCTATCTGTCTCATATCTATCTATCTATCTCATATCTATCTGTCTCATATCTATCTATCTATCTCATATCTATCTATCTATCTATCTCATATCTATCTATCTATCTGTCTCATATCTATCTATCTATCTATCTCATATCTATCTATCTCATATCTATCTATCTCATATCTATCTATCTCATATCTATCTATCTCATATCTATCTATCTATCTCATATCTATCTATCTATCTCATATCTATCTTATCAATCTCATATCTATCTATCTATCTATCTCATATCTATCTATCTATCTATCTATCTCTCATATCTATCTCATATCTACCTATCTATCTCATATCTATCTATCTATCTCATATCTATCTATCTATCCAATTATATCTATCTATGGGCAGCACGGTGGCTCAGTGGTTAGCACTTCTGCCTCACCGCGCTGGGGTCATGAGTTCAATTCCTAACCATGGCCTTATCTGTGTGGAGTTTGTATGTTCTCCCCGTGTTTGCATGGGTTTCCTCCGGGTGCTCTGGTTTCCTCCCACACTCCAAAAACATACTGGTAGGTTAATTGGCTGCTATCAAAATTGACCCTAGTCTCTGTCTGTCTGTCTGTGTGTGTGTGTCTGTGTGTATATTAGGGAATTTAGACTGTAAGCTCCAATGGGGCAGGGACTGATGTGAGTGAGTTCTCTGTACAGCGCTGCGGAATCAGTGGCGCTATATAAATAAATGGTGATGATAATGATTATCTATCTATATCTCATATCTATCTATCTATCTATCTATCTATCTCGATCTAATGTAACTTAATGCAATACCTATTTTTTTAATTCCGCACATTGAATTTCTTTATTTTACCTTTAATTCCTTGAACAATGGTAAATACACAGCAGTTGATGGACGGTTGTTCTGAGGTTACCTGCTTGGACTATCACATGTCCTCTGACTGATAAATACTGTAATAAGACAGGACACAGGGGCTTTCCTGGAATCGGTTACATTTGGCAGCTTTGTATTAGTGTTGGTCTAAGTATGACCCCGGCAGCTAAGAGGTTAAACCACTTGCTGAGGATGTCAAATGTGTGTCCTTCCCTGGATATCATTATGCCGCCCATAACAGCCTATTGATTTCTCATATTTCACAAACAACATTGTGTTCAAGGTTAGATCAGGGCTCAAGAATAATCAAAACAAAGAAGTAAATACCCTAGGACTGAATGTGAAGGGACACTAGGAGCCAACAATGCCAGAAGCAACTCATTCAAGACCTCATTGTAAAAGCCCAGATCATAAACCCTTAAAACTATTAAGTGAAAAAACATCATTAGAAGAGTTACATTTTCTGACCGTGAGAGTTAGTCTCTATTGCAGCAAGCCGATTGGCTGTTGCAAATATCTCAGCAGCACTTCCAGCCAACCAGGACTCATGGAATTCCAACAATTGTCTCTGATGGTTTGGAGAACGTATCCGAACCTAAGAACACGAAAACATAACTAGAGTAATATATCAGATCAGCAGGGATAGGTAGTTTAGCAAAGCATTTTGGGGGAACATTTTCAGAAAAAGGTCACTATTGTTTTAAATATTAAAAGCACAAGGATAGCACTGACTATTATGACCCTAATAAACACCATGTTTTCAATTCCTGACCATGGCCTTTCCTGTGAGGAGTTTGTATGTTCTCCCCGTGTTTGCATGGGTTTCCTCCACGTGCTCCGGTTTCCTTCCACACTCCAAAAACATACTGATAGGTTAATTGACTGCTAACAAATTGACCCTAGTCTCTCTCTCTCTGTCTGTGTGTGTGTGTCTGTGTGTGTTAGGGAATTTAGACTGTAAGCTCCAATGGGGCAGGGACTGATGTAAATGAGTTCTCTGTACAGCGCTGCAGAATTAGTGGCGCTATATAAAAAAATAGTGATGATAATGATGATGAAGAAGGCCCTGCTCAGAAGCTTACAATCTACAGGTCAATAGGAGTTAGATACATGAGGTTTAGTGCCACATAGTGCATATTGATCCAGCCAAATTACAATGGGAGAACATGCTTACAGGCCTATTTATTAATGGCTGCATAAAGCCCCCATTAAATAGCATTTCTTATCGCAATGATAAGAGAAGTATTTTGCGACCATTCATTAAAAAAAATCATCCCTGGATATCGCCTCTGATATTTCGATGACTTTCTTAAACTTTCAACTCCAGGGAGTAAATGCACCAAGCTGCAAGTTTCTGGTGGGTGTCAAAAGTGGAGATGTTGCCTGTAGCAACCAAACAGATTCTAGCTGTCATTTTATAGAATGTGCTAAATAAATGATAACTAGAATCTGATTGGTTGCTATAGGCAACATCTCCACTTTTGAAAACCGCCGGAAACTCGCAGCTTGATACATTTACCCCCAGAAATCTGTACTGCGAATGAGCAACTCAGTTGTGTAACTTAAAAATGCCTTAACCAATGGCGAGCTGTTTCCGCATGATTTATTAAATAGGCCCTTAGTGAGGCTAGTAACTATAATACTATACTGTTTCAAATATGACTGAGTGCATGGACCACACAATGATTCTTCTGCCATATGCATTCAATGCTCTTTACAAACCTCAAGCTTTGCAACAGAAAATCAATACAGCAAACTGTGGCCAACAGACAAAGCCCAGGAGACTAAGCAGCAGGGCAATTTACACTATGCAAATTGAATAGATGCGGTTATATAGAGCACATGGCGAACAATTGCAATTAGGGGGTCCCTAATTGTGGTCATCAGATTATAGGACACACACGTCTGCACACCAAACAATTCCTGATGAAATCAAACCACAATTTAATTGGACAGGCGGCGAAACTCACAAACTCATCTTGTGCAACGGGCCTTATAGACCCAAAAGGGAAGCAAGGAGGCTTTGTTTCCACACCAATGTGAAATGTTCACATAATATCCATGTAAGGATCTTATTTAAGGTGGGTGTCATGTTTGACATTTATTGCTGTATGTGGGACAAGCTAGCAGGTACTCACAAGTACTGCATTTCCTTCTATTCAAGCGTGCAATTAAACTCTTTGTTGAGTTAGGGAACCGGGACGTTCAGACGTCTTCCAAATAAAGACTCGTTCTCTCTGCTTCGTTTTTTTTCCCATTGTGGAACATTTATAAAAACTCCTTTCTCAGACCTGTCAGCGTGAGTTTGTCAAAGAATATTTAAATTTTTTTTTTGCACACACACCTTTTGCTAAAAATCAATAAAAACAGTTTAACAATTACCCAGAAGAGAAAAGAAAAAAAAAACCTGTACCGTAGGTATTAAATACATGAGATTTAAGAATTTAATTAATGGTTGTAAAAGGCTACACAGCTGTAGGTATAAAATGCTTTCTTTCTTATGCAATCTTTTCATGCACGCTGTATTTTAAAGTCCTGGATAAAAAAACAAGAGAAGGAAAAGATCAAATCTGATTTATAAACAAGACAGGAATTATACTTGTGGCGTCAGGTGCTGAAATACTGAAGGAATAGCTTGACAAAATAGAGAGAGGAGAGGAGAGGAATGCTAATCATAGTACATTTTCATGCATTTTAATGAACTGGGAAAGGAACCAAATTGAATAAGGTAAAGATATGAAAGTGTCTATCTGCTACCAATCCCATCACAGAGCAGAGAGGTTAAAATCTAACGAAAAATAACACTTAATAATGTTCTTGCTCCAACCCTATGAGGGGCGGTATAGACTGTCAGTATTTATCAGGAAACCCAACTGAATTGCTACAGTTACAGTTGTTTAGACCCTATCGCTGTTGAATGTATTATGCTAATCAAATGGCGATATTTCTTCATGAAATAGGTAAGTGAATTGTCCGCCCATCTGCCTTATTTAGCCCAGGATAAATCTCATGTCGATTTTAGTTGCTGCAGACATTTCTCAAGGCATGGTATAATTCAACGCAGAATAATTATTAACCGATGTCAAACAAAAAAAAAAGTATAATGATATAATTCTCACTGGAAGTTTCAAGTAGATGCGCTGATTAAAATGTCACATTGTGTGATACAAATTAGCAGCGGTCCATGCAACGGATGAGGGGAAAACATTGTATATTAAATAAACAGTGACCAATCAGGACTTTTGGTGTTGAACTAAAGTAAATAACAGGATTCTTTCCCCATAGTGTCAGCGTGATCATACTGAAGTTTCTTGCACGTTTCGGATAATAATTGCAGAGAGACTTCATTGTTCTAGCCAAAGTCTCCACTAGGTTGAAGGAAGGGAGCAGCCTGGGAAGAATTTCACCCTCCACTAGGTGGTGCCAAAGACAATCACAGACTACGTGCCTCTAGAATTAAATTATAATATGGTTTATGAAGTGCTTCTATCTACTATGTAGAAGATGATTCATTATTTAAACCAGTGACTGCCAAGTGGCAGTGATGACACACACTGTAAGAAACACAGTATTAAGAGTGTATAAGTGTTATGTAACTATAATACACAAGTAATGTTAATGTATGTATAAACTTCTGCAAATAATATCTGTATAAACAGTGAGTGCTGATGTCAGCGCTTATATTTGGTGAGGTCAACACTTCAGTGTTCATTGGAAAACCTTGTGCTTTTGGATTACAATAAGGATTAACACGCCCCTTGCTGCAGATTCGTGCTTTTATACGGTCATAGACCGCATATGTGATTTCTAATATCCATATAAGTTAAAGTAGGGAGTGCATTATATCATATATAACTGAAAATGCAATGAGTGTGCTCAAACATTGCTCATCTACAAATTTATACCCTTCTACTTGCACTAAATAGTTAACTCAAGAGAGAGTTGGTTCATATCTGTATCAGGAGTGTATTGCCCAGGGCACACCAGCCACTAGGGGGAGCTTTAAAGAAAACCCTATTCTATCTCATATCTGCAACATTTCGTCCCATCAGAACGCAGGCACCCAAAATTATGTTTACAAAATGAATTTGCAAACTATTAGTACTATGATGATTAATAAAAATTAGAGATGCTCACTGACCCCTCATGAACTGATTTTGGTTTTGGATCTGGATTAGCTTTATGGTTTGGTTTTGGCAAAACCGCCCTTGTGTGTTTTGGTTTTGGATTTTTAGGAAAAAATCCTAAAATATGCTAAAATCACATAATTTTGCTCTTTTTTTTGTTCCTACATTAATCTTAACATCAATAACACTAATTTGAAGTCATTTGCAGTCAATTTTGACCACCTCACAGATCACAATATTATTTTCATACACTTTTGGACATATACTGCAGCGACCTGGCTGGATGGTAAGCGTCAGAGCAACACACGACAGTTCCTAGCACATCTAGGACACATTGGAACACAGCAGTGGCAGAAAAGAAAAATGGTGAAAGATGGAATTGTCCTTGAGCCCTCCCACCCACCGTTATGTTGGATCTAAAAAAAAGGAATCCAAAAATTACGAGATCCGACGACGTAACAATGACGTTTTGCCTAGTTTCCAAATCTGAAAAAGTACCGAGTACTGAGTACCGGCTCGGCTCGATACTCTGATCTGCTAAGTTTGGGTATATTCGGTTCTCGGAAAACCAAGCCTGAGCATCTCTAATGAAAATATATGTAAAAAAAGGTTTTCATTTTTTTTTCTCTTACCTGCAAACACATGTTGTAGCATGTATACGTGTCAGTCATCGCTATCAGTCGGCACTTACAGCTGCCCGATAGCTGGTGCAAATGATACAGCTACAAATCACGTACCTAAGAGATGCCCTGAGCTTGAATGAGACGAATGTGCGTGACCTCAACAGGCCTTTACTGTACACTGCCTACGTGCGTACACCCCTTCCGTCCCCAGTAACGACCTTCGAGTATAAGGCAGACAAAAGTGTCATTTGCTTTTGGATATGAATTGAATGAAATTACGTTCTCTGGTGTACAATCCGTTTCTCAGCATGCTGACGTAAGATACGGCACACGACGGGACAACGTCCAAAAATGAATCAGGCCCACTGTAGCTAAACATTACTTTAGTCCTCAGTTTTAAACTTGATTTCAATTTATATAAAATAACAAATCAACTATTCAACAAAATGTTCCAACTATCCTTGTTCATAGGAGTCAGCCTCGTACATTGTATTTGTCTACATTATAATTTTCCTTGACTTTTATATAGGACTTTTATATGGGATGCTGTCCATATTATATTAACTAAGTACAGTTGTCTCTCTCTAAGTACTTTAAAACAGACCCCACTGACTTTTTAGAAATGGTTTATGTCATATGAAAGCTGCTTATGAGTCACACATTGGTCATTGGAAGTGTCGGTATAGAAATGTTTTACAAAGGAGGCAGTAGGAGAAGTGACGCTATGGTACACTTACACTTCCCATTTCCACCAAGAGAGTCACATAAAAACTGCAAATATATGTTTTAGCTTGGTGTGGCTCACAGCAACTCTGTGTCCAGCCACTGGTTATACCCCGAGAAGAGGAGATTAAATGACTCAGTTATCTTTTAATTATTTCTGAATTCTTGTGCTCTACGCACAATCTATTTATGTACAGAGAGATCCAGCTGTGTGTTCTTAGCTGCAGATGAGCGTCCAATAACAATTTATGGAACAGGTCGTAAATGCTAAAACTTCTTGAAATAGCTCCCTAGGGTTATATCAATACCCATCAATAATATCCAACAGCAGACCTATCACATTCTTTGTGGTTCTGGGATGTATCAGGACATCTCAACTGGGTGACAGCTGGGCTAGGTTTGAATGAAGGGAAATATGGGCACAGAAAACTGGCATATTTCCTCAAATATCATACTTCCAGGATTCATGTCTCACATGCAAATTAAGGGAAATGTATGACCTGTTAGATAGGTGTAATATAATCTTTGTGTCACACACCAGGCTCTCATTTTCTGTCACTTACCTCTCTGCTGTCTTTCCAAGCTGTCCCTACTGTCCTCAGGCTCTGCTGGTTTCAGATCTCTCTGCAAGATGCTGTCCAGTCTGTCTCCACTCCAGAGATCCCTCCAGAATCAGGGTATGGGCGCAGCCATCTTGGATTCGGTCACATGATTGCTTCCAGCCAATCAGGGGATAGCAGCCTCCACTTCAGTTTTCCCCCCAAAACCAGTTCCTGGGAGCTGCCATCTTAGATATGGTCACCTGATCCATCTCAGCAACTCAAAGTGCTGCTTCTGCTCAGCTGACCGCAGTCTCCAATAAGGAGTCATCAACTACTATAAAAGGACTTCCTGGAGTCCTTACCTATTGCTAGTGCAATGTTGTTATTTTAAACGCCAAACTGGTTCCCAGCAGTCTGCAATAGTTTCTGTTGTTCTAGTTCAGACAGTGCAGTCTGCAATCCGTTTTTTTTTTCTTGTCTTCTTATCTATTTTTTATTAAAAAGCCATTGCACAATATTTTTGTATGTCAAAGTTATTAATTGTTGTATCTTGATCATTGTAGATTTATTTTCCATTTTAAACCACACTTAATAAGTTTGTGTCTGTGTTCTTATGAATTCACATGTCAGGACTTAACTTTGTAATAGCAATGCTACTATGCTGAAACAGAAGAGATCATTTGGTTTATGATAACTCTGATTAAAGTAAGGTGTGAAAGATTAGATGAGTTAAGCAGGGAGAAACCAAAGGCTTCCTGAGTGAGAGTGTTAGCTTTGGAAACATACCTTGGTGGTTGCAGATTGGTAAGACAAAGGTAATATGTGACATAGGGAGAGTTTTCATTTTTAAACAGACCAGATTGTTTTGTTTTTTTGCTAACCCTTTGTAACACATACGTCACACTGGCTCAGGTGAGTGCTGGATCATTACAGATGTACATTAGCAAGCACTACCATACCAGTTAAAGCAAAATATGCCTCTTCCATTTCTGTATTGTTGATTGAAAGGCATGTTTGGTATCAGTAGGTGATGGAGAGTACTGGTTCTCTATGGCCGATTGGAGGTTCCTGGGGTACCTCTAGTACCTTAGCTATCAATTTAAAACCAAGTGACTGTATGACGCATTAAAGGGACTCTCATTGTTTAGAGTTAGGGTCACCCTATTATCAGAAGCGTCTTGATGGGGCGGATGGCTTATCATGCATTTGCAAATGTGGGGAACTGAGAGTTTTGAGTACAAGAAGAATAGCAGTTCTTTAACTGGTTCATGGCAGTGTGCTGGGGGATATTTGTGCTGTATTTGTGACTTAAAGAAACAGAATAGGCAAGCAGCAGAATCGTCAGGAAAAGCCAAAGGTCAAAATCAATTTGTCAGCACAGTACAAAGTCAGGATCCAAGTATCACAAAGACAGGAACAAAAGAAGGTCAATACTTGTGAATCAAGCAGAATAACACGTTCAGCAGCTCAGAACAACAAAGCTGATACTCAGACAGGGAATGACAGGCAGAGCAGGTTTACATACTGTTTGGAAGTTCAACTCCCTGTCTCTGTGATGTCAGCCATTAACTAATTACAACTCAGAAAACTTAGATCAGCTGTACTTACCATACTCTGTAGTGAAAGTTGAATACTGAGTCCTGCATCCAAATGCATGATTTCTGACACATGTGCCTCAATTTGCACAAGAGCACTTAGATTTACTCTAAAGGGCATAGGTTTGTGATGCACAATGATGAGAGTTGAAGAGGAGTAGAAGATTGCTGAAGCCGAGGAGTGAGGGTGATCCTTGGAAACTACCAGAGCTCCTTGTTTTGCTAAGTTGTTCAAGTTGTTTGCATAATAAAAAAAATGCATGTAATTGTACATTAGTAAATATATATATAAATGTATATGTAACAGCTAAGGGGGAAACAAGCTGCAACTTATATGAGAAGAAAAACAAAATTGCACATTAATGAGGAAGAAGGCCCAAATTTATGCACTGGGGGGATAAAAATAGCCACGATAGTGCATACAAATATACTGTACCATGCTACTTTATAAACATAAATGTCATGAATGAATGTCAATGAATCAAGTGAATCCCCAGTGGTCCAATGATAAGGCCATGGGGCACTTGTCTTCCCTCTAATACATTTTTAGACTAACCAGTGACTCAGTTCGATGTCCCTTTAACTGAGGCAGCAATGTGGGTTTCAATACAGCACATGATACTGTGGGAATGATAGCACTAATGACGCTTCATTGTAACACATTTGTTTTTAAAGCTTTTGTGAAAGATGCATCTTCAGCAACTGTCCTAATTACAGAGGAAATGTGCTATTGTGAGAAATCTGTCTCGTGTCTCTAAAAAGGAAAATGCGTTGTACCAGAAGGAAGAAGTACAAGGAGATTAAATAAATACTTTGGTTATTACCATCCTGCAGAAATATTAACTCAGAAAATGTGCACTTGATTTCATATTCAAAGCCATGGGGGGATTTTCTGCTTTTCAGGAGAAATACAACTTCCACTATGTACAGTCAGACAGTTCTAGAAATTGGCTTCTATATGACATTAGGGCATGGGTAACAAGTAGGACGTGGAGGGTGACAACACAATTTGTGTCACACTAGTAACACAGAAGCCTCATATATTGTGTGCTTATAATGCTTAGATGCTTGGATTGGCTACTATTGGTTTTAACCCCTCCCACTTCAATCTTGCCTCCACAATGATAAGAGTTGGCTGAGGTGAGTACTCTGATTGGCTGCAGGTTGTTCAGACCCCACCCACTTCATCCCCGTCTTGTCCATGTGCCCCTGTTTGGAAGAATGATGACAATAGGCCCTCTTACTCTAGTCAAACAGCTAAATACATAGGATATTGTGGCTGGCCACATTCAGCAATGAAGGTGAAAACAATTAAAGGAGACGTTAATATTCCCTAATTGATTATAAGATTAGAAAAAATTATTGTTCTTTTTTGTGTCGTCTTCATCAGTTCTAAAGAATAATCTTTTGTAGACAACATCAACATTGTAACACTAGTCCTATAATATAGTTTCCAACTGCCTCTAAATTATTTCAGGGGACTGTCAAAAACTTTGTGGATTTGGTACCTGGAAATGTGCCCATGAGTCCGTTTATGTATTTAGCACAAGTCACCATCTCCGTACCCCAAGCTCCAAATATTAGAGTGTAAGATTTAAGGAACCTAAATCCATCGATGAAGCAAGATCTAATCCTGGTATTTAAACTCTGCCGATTGCCCAGGCGTTTTAATGTGAGTGCCGCGGCCTTTGCAGAGTCAGTGCTTGTGATGATCTTATATTTGGGAGATGTAAGGGAGAGCGCACGATTCTCCTTTGAAAATATGTCTTTTGGATTTTAGATCAAAGGATGGAACTGAGCACTCGCAGTACATGAGTCACTGAAGTCACCAAAGAGACAGCCAGCACTTTGCCTCTTTCTGTAATTATTCCTGTCGATTCTGTGACATCCCAAGCTGCCTGAACGACTGTAGGTTAACATCTGTGTTCCTGCAGCTTTGTTTCAAGAGGCGAACAATAGATACATCTTTTGCAGTCTCTGGATTTTCGGAACCATGGGCGATTTTCGGAGTCCCTGCCCCATTGGAGCTTACAGTCTAAATTCCCTAACACACACACACACACACACACACACACACACACACACACACACACACACACACACACACACACACACACACACACACACACACACACACACACACACACACACACACACACACACACACACACACACACACACACACACACACACACACACACACACACACACACCTGGAACTATCAATCTGTATACAGAATAAAAATCAATACTGCGAATTGCATTTGACATAAAAAACAAGAGAAGTTATACTGTGCAGTTGCATGAGAATATATACTGTGTTGAAAGGTACTTATGACAACTAGTTTAATCAGGCAAATATATTGTGTTTATCCTGTACACTCTTTGCCTCGACAATAGAATTGAAGTCATTAAACAGTAATCCTGACATTATATTAGAAGTTGAATTATATTATATTTAACATGATTCAACTATATGTGGGGGTGCGCCATCCCTCTTTTGTTTATTGTAATTATTGTGCTGAATTCCTCAAATTAAAGAAAATTATTATAACAACTATTCATTAAAGGGATAATAGGTTTACCCGGAGCAATGTACTATTGTTGATTATATTGGAAGTTGATCACACGTTTTCCTAATCTGTTAGGATCATTGTTTCTCTATTTGCTAATCAGCATAAAACATTAACACTGAGCGTAAAAAACTCCTTTCGACCCTTAAGTTTGTCTTCCAACAAAACTTTATCCTTTCCTACTTGTGAGTCTGTCTTTTAGTGCGCTACCCTCTGCTGCTTAGTTCTAGAGCCGCAGTTAGTCTGGGCGATTATTGACTGACAGCTCCCAGTCTATTCTTCTGCCCTGAACTCCTTTTGGCAGCCTAGTGCAGGGGCAAACGCAGGATTTGTAGAGGGGGTTTTCCACACCACGCCGGCGGTGGGTGTGTCCAGCATGCATGGGGGCGTGGCTATAATATTAGACAGTGCTTGGCTGCTCTCCAACTCTTCCTATCCCCATAATATACATGGGCAATGCTGCCTGCACTACTGTTAGGTGCACACAGCTCTCCCTTTTCCAGCAGAGCTGTGTGAAGTGGGAGCAGGGTCCAGCCACCTCAATTATACAGTGCCCCAGGCTTGGAGGGGGGCCCTAGGAAACCCCCCCCCCTTGTTTATGTAGTGGGGTCAAGGGTGGAGTCTTTGGGCACCAAGCGGCTTTACAGAACTTGTTCAACTCAATCAATGAAAAGCTGATAAAAAAAACCCCATGAACAGCACACATATTTTTTATTTACTTTTTTAGCATTCAGCAGGACACCATCCACTGAAAACAAAGAAATTAGGCCTGATATATTAAGGAACGCATACTGAACGTATAGTAAGCTTTTAAAAAAACGCACGTAAATCGGGTATACTCACGTCCGAATTCAACAAAGAGCAGAGCTGAAGATACGTGTGGTGATGAATACTATTTATCTATTTATGACCTTTCATATTTTCTAACAGTTACTTATCATTTATTATCGCGTTGATAAGAAATTAATGTAGTGAGTTAACAAAACTGTTCAGCTGGGACAGCGGTTGTGATAGGAGCCTGTCCCAGCAAAGAGTCTATATTAAAGTGATTACTTTACTTCCAGGTTCTGACCTGGCCATGAGGCCGCGCATGCTTATAATACAATTAGCGATAAAAGGGAGGGGAGGAGCACAGAGTCTGCAGGGGAGGGATCCAAAGATCCCGCCCCTGAGATGCTCTCTCTATAACATAGAACTTTTAAAAAGGAAAAGTGGAGGTGTTGCCCATAGCAACAAATCAGAATCTAGATACTATTCTTTAGAATCTGCTAGATAAATGATAGCAAGAATCTGATTGGTTGCTATGGGCAACACCTCTACTTTTCCTTTTTAGAAAGTTTGTAAAATCTAGTAGATAAATAGTAGAATGCTGAAAAGATATTGTTATTGTGCTTCCCCTTAGAGGGCGTTCTTTGTTTCCACACATCATGGTAGCACTTTTGAGCAAATATAAATTATTGCAAATACTGCTTCACATTAACATTCATTCTTATTCACATTGTCAGAGACCTCTGTAAATGAATCCAGCCCTGGATTTCTTTTTTTTTAATTAAGATCTCTGATATTTTATTTTACTAAATATAAAATTCTTATGGTCTGTACTGAAAAGTGCATTGTCAAAAATATCCCTGCAGACAGGCCATAGGGGAAATCCCCCCCTAGGCTGGTGAATTTTTAATGGTTTGGGGAGTTATTAATTAACCACAGTTCAATCTGTGAAAAAGGTTGATCTGCTCATTAAATCACATATAAAGATTATCTTTAGAATATGCACTTTTGGGTATGGATTTGAGCACAGGGACTGAAAAACAATTAACTGGAGGTCTTTGAGACAACTGTTTGGCCCCAGTGTTAGGATAAGGGGTTATAATGCCCAAAACAGGTGCTGCAGAACTGCCACACCCTATGACATCATCATGGGTGGGGTGATAAAGATGATTGACAACTCTGCCATCTGGTAGGGTGTGGAAATGTTTTAGGGCCTGAGTCACTAAGGCACTCACACTGATATATAAATCGCACATTAATCGGCTCTGCGCACTCCCGAAGCCAGGGGCAAACGCAGGATTTGCAGAGGGGGGGTTTCCACACCACGCCGCCAGTGGGCGTGACCAGCATGCATGGGGGCGTGGCTATAATATTAGATAGTGCTTGGCTGCTCTCCAACTCTTCCTATCCCCATAATATACATGGGCAATGCTGCGTGCACTACTGTTAGGTGCACGCAGCTCTCCCTTTTCAAGCAGAGCCGTGTGAAGCGGGGGCAGGGTCCAGCCACCTCAATTATACAGTGTCCCAGGCTTGGAGGGGGTTTACGGGCACTAGGAAACTTCCCCTCGGTTTGCCTATGGAAGCCAAGGAACGGATCTAAAGATACGTGTGGTGATGACTACGGGTGTAGATTTACTCTGCTGCACTAGATTCTGCAGGATACATACAATAATTATGTGAAATAAAAAATCTCAAATGAACGCACGGAAAAAAAAATTAAGCAATTAATATTACCTGTCAATAGTATAG
Source organism: Mixophyes fleayi (assembly GCF_038048845.1). NCBI lineage: Eukaryota > Metazoa > Chordata > Amphibia > Anura > Limnodynastidae > Mixophyes > Mixophyes fleayi. Next base: position 10,996,873 of record NC_134409.1, read on the forward strand.
TCATTTATGATTATAAACAAAGTTTAAAAAAATGTTCACAAATATATAAAAAAATCTTTTTTTTTTTTTTAGGCTGTCCTTAATGTCTACTACATATAAAATACATTTATACAGTTGCTCCTGATTGCAAATACATGAACTTAAACTAGCCCCCCAGTTGGAGCAACAGAGACGGCAGAAAATCAGCGTAAGTCTGTGTGCGCCTGATCATTTCATCTGTCCTGCTGGGCCTGATTCATCTCCGGACCTAAGTCTGCTTTCGTACCGTCTCTTGCGTGAAATATCTCTGCGCATACACAGAAATCGGACCTTAAGCCAGTGAACACAATTGCAATTCATGTCTGAACCCAAACGACACTTATGACTTGGGGCTGGCTGGCAAATTTTAGCCCTTGGGGCAAGACTCTACACAGCAGCCTCTAAGGAACATTTTAAAGGGAAAAAAAATGCAGGTGGCCCAGTGTCCCAGCCCAAGATAGCCCACTACGGGTCCGGCACGGGGGGCAGATGCCCCCTGCCCCACCAGACCAGCCTGCCCCTGGTGATGACAACCTACGATTTGAGAGGTGGAATGGGTGAGGGATGGGGCAGATGTAGGTAGGCAGTACGGGCGGCTGATTCACGGTCTGTGTTTGTCGAAAATACGTTTATTTTTAGCCGTATTACAGCGCAGGTGTAAGTGCCGACTGATAGTGATGAACGACGCAGCATCATTTTTGTATTAAAGACGTGTAGTATGCATGTTACTAGATAACGAAGATTGACTACATAAACACATTGGGTCTGAGTCATTAAGGAGAGCAAAATATAAAAAAGGAGTAACTTTGCACCTGGGCAAAACCATGTTGCATTGGAGGGGGAGGTACATTTAAAATGTAGGGACAGATTTATAGTTGGGGTAGGAAATGTCCTAGATCAACTTTAAATATCAGTGTAAAAATAAAGCTATCCAGTATTTGGGTGCTGGATAAAAAAACAGCCAGTATTTAACTTGTATGCAAAATAATAAACTAATTTGCACCCCTTGCATTGTAACATGGTTTGTCCCGAAGAACATTTACGCCTTTTTTTGCCTTACTTTCCTTAATGCCTCAGGCCCATTGAGTGCAGAGTATGCATTCAGAACATCCTGATTGATGCATGTTATGCAAACATTTAATTAACTTTTTTTTTTAAACATATATTTTTAGCAATCATCACAGTATTATGACTTGGTCATTTCTTTTGTAATTTTTTGTTTTTTGCATGTGCTCTGATGTGTCTTTATATTGCACATATGCATGAGCCTATCCTGCAGTCTGTTCTGTCTGTTAACACGCGAAGCACTGTTTAAGCAGGGTATACTTCTACCTATACTTACCTACTTTTGCAAGGTTCTTTCCGGGAGGTGGGTGTTGCTTGGGGGGGGCGGGAGGGGGCGGTTCGTGACCAATCATGTCATTTTGGCCCCCACAACGGGAAATGCCGTTCTGTCACAGGGGCGGGGCCAAAATGACGTGATTCACCGCAAATCGCATCATTTTGGGAAGACAGTAGCAGGATGCGGTAAACTTGCCTGCTCTCCCGGGAGTCCGTGAGAGCGACCCGAATTTCAGGAGTCTCCCGGACATTCCGGGAGAGTTGGCAAGTATGCTTCTACCCAGATGCAAATGGAAACGTGTCCTGAGATCCACTTGTATTTTCAGAAACGCACAAGTTCTGTGCTCGTTTTAAAAGCGTAACCTGTATGTCGGGTGCGTTCGATGAGGAATCAGGCCCTCTGTGTCTACATTATTCTATATTGTGTGTAACATTCTATCTGCTTAGTTATCAATAACCAACATGGTGCTCTACATGTAATCAAGTGTAATTTAATTTCCTTATACTTTTCTTTTTCTACTTTGATCATCTGCAACAGAGACTAAGTGGAGATTCACGAAGCCTGCGGAGTTCATACTCCCAGATAGGTGAAATTAATAAGCAATGAGGATTTTCTAAAGAAGATACGTAGCTTATTAGTGATGAGCAGAGCACTTAAATCGTCGCAAAGCTTAACAGATTCACTCTTTACCTTCCTCGCCAATCTGAGATCCCAGTTTCTATGGTAACCAAGTGAGAGTTTAGTGACTACTGCTAAACTGTATTGCAATTTTGCTTAGTCTAAAAAATAAAAAAAACCCAGACCAGGAAAAGCTGTTGTAAGCACGCTCATTCCTCACTGTCATCCTTTCCATCCTAACGTGGCCAAATTTAACACGGTGGAAATGAACTGTGCGTGCACCACAAATTTAAATCACAATTTCAAGGCGGGCACCTTCTTTCCGGCCTCTGGAAGCGGCCACCACAAACTAGGAGGGCAACTAGGTTTGCGGAGAGTTTAGACTGCTGCTGCCTTTTTGTGTATTTGCAGCTCTTTTTTTACATTGAGCAAGTGCGCCTACAAATCAGCATTTCCGCTGTAATTGGAGAGTGCAAAATGCACCCCATTAAATACAGGATGAAATAAGATCAGGGGGTAAATGTATCAAGCTGAGAGTTTTCCGGTGGCTTTGAAAAGTGGAGATGTTGCCTATAGCAACCAATCAGATTCTAGCTATCATTTTGTAGAATGTACTAAATAAATGATAGCTAAAATCTGATTGGTTTTTCAAACCCGCCGGAAAAATCTCAGCTTGATACATTTACTTCCAAGAGGTAGATTTATCAAACATTCTAAAAAGCAAACGTGGAGGTGTCACCCAAAGCAACCAATCAGATTCTAACTGTCATTTATCTACTACATTCTAGAAAATGATGGCTAGAATCTGATTGGTTGCTATGGGCAACAGCTTCACTTTGACTTTTTAGAGGGTGGTGATAAATCTAACTCCTGGGAGTAAATGTACCAAAGTGCGGGTTGTACAAGTCGCCGGAAATCGGCGAGATGACAGCTTAAATTTAAAGCGGCGCTGCCTTGTAAAGGAAAACTTCCCTTTACAAAGCAGCGCCGCTTTAAATTTAAGCTGTCATCTCGCCGATTTCCGGCGACTTGTACAACCCGCACTATGATACATTTACCCCCTGATCTCTGCCACTTAGAACTGGTGCAAATGTTGTGCTTTTTTTTTTTCCGTAATGAAAATTGGCTTCCACTAAGTTTGGGACGCAGTTAAATAAGGACTTTCTCCACTTCTTTATTCCCATTATAAAAGTTATTTTTACACTGCTCCCAACTCTTCCTATCTTCCTCCATGAGCCATTACTCTTCGACTGAATTTCAGGATTTTACACTGCATCTCAGCTAGCAATTATGGCTATTAAACTTTAAACTTTGGTCACATGATCTGTTGCGTGGCTAAGTCATCATCTCGCCACGTTCATTCTGTCATGATTGATAAAGAACTTGATTTGAAACGCTGTCTCCGACTCTGGCTGTATAACATCCTATCTGCAGAAGTTGTCGTTTTTCTACATGCTATAACACATACTTGCCAACCTTTGAGAAGGCAATTCCGGGAGATCCCGCTCAGGGGGCGTGGTTGGAGGGCGGAGGGGGTGGGGCATGGTGAATCACTTCCTTTTTGGCAACGCCCCCGCGACAAAAATCGTAATTTTTGACGCGAATCGCATCATTTTGATGAGTGAGTTCCGTATGCGGGATACTTGCCCGCTCTCCCGGGAGTCCGGGAGACCTACCCGATTTTCGGGAGTCTCCCTGACATTCCGGGAGAGTTGGCAAGTATGCTATAACATCTTTATACCCAGGGGTAAGCCCATACCCTGAAGGGACTGGATCATGCTCTTGAAGATTGACGATTTTAATGTTTTTATGTGTTTTAAGCCAGATATATCTGGTAATAAAGATATTTGTTTTTATATATCTATTTCTATAAGAAGTATGTCTCATATACACACATTGCTCTGTGAGGGGAGTGTTATGTGATATGCCCTTTACTGGCTTTGGTATTAGATCCAGTAACATATAATTTTGGTTTTAGTAGATTACAACAGTTGTAACTAACACAGACTGTCATATGTGTTCAGATGCATTGTGACTACTGTGCAAGACTATCATCCAGCACACACAGGGATTTTCATTTATTCACCTTAATAGATTTTTTCGCCTTGTGCAATACTGGACAAAACCATGTGACAATGCAAGGGGTGCAAACTAGTTTTCTATTTTGCACATAAGTTAAAAACTGTCTGTGTTTCCATGTAGCACACAAATATCAACTTTAAATTTCAGTGTACAAATAAGCTATCAAGTATTTGTGTGCTACATGAAAAAACAGGGAGTATTTAACTTATGTGCAAAATAGAAAACTAGTTTGCACCCCTTGCATTGTAACATGGTTTTGTCCAGGAGACTACTTACTCATTTTTTTTTTTTACTTAACTTCCTTAATGAATCAGGCCCATTATTACTGAATGCTTATTTGTTAATGTCACATCAGTGCAATTGTTGCACTAGTGTATTTATTGTGTCATTTGATGTTTAAGACGTATGGGTGATGTTGTTATAGGGATTGATTGCTGCTGGCGTGCTTGGGAGCGCAGGTCAATTTAAAAACGTTATTTTTTTTTGCCAGTGTGATTGTTACTGTGCACTGTTAGGGTCTGGATTCTAGTTGTAAACCGACGATCTGGATACACACAATAGAATTCATCGAACTTGCTGAGCGCACAAAGGTTATTACAGCAGGTTAGAGAGAGGCAGAGTCCCTGCCTAGTAGCCAGCTTTGTGCATAATATAGCCTCTCCGCATCAATCAGTAGTATCCGTGGTGTAAACAGCTGTCAATGTCAACCTCAACAAATCCCTTCACAGTACCTGGAGCCAGAGCCGTAACTAGGGTGGTGCGGGCGGTGCCGTCGCCCAGGGCGCAAGCCCAAGGGGGCGCTGCAGCCGCCCGCTACCTGCCCCTGTAGGAGAGAGAGAGAGAGAGAGACAAGATTTTCTTCAGCCTTTGTGTTTCGAAGTTAATTCACCTCCGCCGACCGGCTGTCATGTGACTCCTCCAGGAGTTATTTGTCGAAGTGAACCTCATCTTGCAGCTGTGACACCTTCAGCCTTTAACTTCCGCAGTGGAACGCATGTGCGTTCCAAATGCCGAACTTCCTGTCAGTGGAACGATGCGTTCCACTGCGGAAGTTAAAGCCTGAAGGTGTCACAGCTGCAAGATGAGGTTCACTTCGACAAATAACTCCTGGAGGAGTCACATGACAGCCGGTCGGCAGAAGTGCTCTCTGTTACGGAGATGAAGGTTGTCAGCAATCTGGTAAGAATAAGCAGGCCAAACAGGTCACTCGGTGCAAGCACTAGAGGAGGGCGGATCTATGCTGTCAAATGCAGTCACCATCTGACCAAATTTTCCAGCTATCTTGGTCAATATCTGAATGATGTATTGACAGTTTTTTGGATCTTACTATGTATACTGCAATTTGTGGCCAATCAGGTCTAAAATTAGCTAATTGTCCAGCTAAATTGCAGCCTGTATTGACACCTTAAAGCCAGAACTGCATTTGTGTTATAGCAATTATAACAAGTCCCTGTAACAAATAAAGAATGCAACAGCGCTTACAGTCATCCTATTTATCCCCCACTAACTAACTTTTTTTTCTTATTAAATTCAGGAAGACTCTTATTAAGTAGCTACTTCATTAAGTGCCCCTATCCTGCCCATGTTAATGAGTGCTCATTAATGACAACATCCTCAACAATGCTATTTAAAATAGGTAGAGAGATATTAATGTATTATATGTGTGCGATTCAGAGGGAGCATAGTTAAGACATTAGATTTAAGTGACTTTAACAAGACATTAAAGTGAGCTCAAGAGTGCATAAGGAATCAAAACACTGTTGGGGATTTCGTGCATAGCAACGTCAAACATGTATCCAGAATAAGCCAGCTCTCCATCCAACCGAGTATATGATGGAACAAGCTATACAAAGTACAGGTAGTGGCAGCAATTAATACAAGTTTACATGTTATCTGACATTTCCCCAGTAAAGAGATGTAAATCAGTGATACTGACAGCAGATAATAGCTGGAGGTGAATGAGGCGGTGGTCGCCTGTGAGACCCCTTGTACCTCACCTTACAGAGGAGCTCCTTCTTCTCCTCCATGCTTTTGTGCTCATGTTTGGGGTCCGCAGACATGTAACAGAATTCTTTCAGTAAAGTACTAGCCACACCCCCACATTAGGTTGGCCACACCCACTTGGCAAATGTCACTCCCACTTAGATGGGGGCGCCGGTGCCCTATCTCGCCCAGGGCACTTAAATGTCTAGTTACGGCACTGCCTGGAGCCATCCCTCCACTTGCCTCCCACATTCCTATGCTCCTGCATGGGCTCCTGTAAAATGGCTGTGGTCTTATCCAAAATGGCCGTCACTTGGTCAACTTAAGTGGATAAGGGAGTCAGTGGGGAGGAAAAGGGGTGATACCGAAGGGAAATGTGAGGGGTATAAAAAAGCATGTGAGGTAAAAGAGTGAGAATGAAAAATGTTTCACATGGTACAGGGGATTCTCTATCAATATAGGTACATAAACCCAATTTCATACACTAAATAAGTCATTAAATACATGTGTGGTAATGTAATATATTTCCTAGAGGGAAGAACAGGCAGCAATGGATTTGAGAAACAATTGAAATAAAATTCCCTTTAAAACTGCAAATACTTAAGTAAAAGACAATTATATCCAGTCTTATTGTATCGTCAATATTAAATTGACAGGAATTTACAGGAACTGTAAAGTTTTAGAGCATGAGCTTATAGTATCTGCAAGAAAGCACATTAATCTGTAACTCTGAACCTCACCTCTTAAGGGCTGTATCCCAGGGATCAGAATAATGTCTATTAATTAAATAGTGGAATGTCTCATTCTGATACTCTCAGCTTATTTACATCAAGTGCCTTCTCCAGCCCTTTCGGAAATTGTGCCGTCCCCGGTTAATATGGTATAATTTTGCATAATAAATGTTTCATAATTATCATTAAGCGACAGTGCAGGCCGGTGTTATTTGCGAAGTTAAACCAGACATATAGATTTTTTTTCACACTTCACTGAGATGTTTGATTCAGTGGAATTATCTTAAGCGAACGTGTTGCACATTTTCTCCCAGTGGAAAGGGCTCTTGGAGGTTATAAAGACAATTATTACAGAGGGGATGTTCCTGGATCGATGGAATGCAGACTTGTCTCAATGTGGCTCTCGTTTGTCTTCCTCTCTGTCCGGGAGATGAACTCAGGGTGTCTTCCACAAGGGGGGCTTTATTCCTGATCTATGCATGGTCAGGAACGTGGAACGTTATCTGTCCGTTCAATTGATCCAGATGCCTTTTTGCTATTTATTTCATGACAACTGCGCAGATTAGTCTGGCGTTCAGGAGTCCTTCAGTGGCTGGAGATTACTTAGTAAAAAGAAACTCGTGTTACATTTTGCTTTCATCGTTCATCACTGTGCAAACATGTCCTCCGTCACTCGTATGTTTTACATAACTGCATAATGTTGCCCTTTTTCTCCTGCCTGAGATTGTTATTAATTAATAGTCCTATTTGCCACCCCATGCATTCAAGGGGCAAATGTGTCTGCCATAGCTAAGCTCTTTCTACCTGTGGTCCTTTCACCCTGGTCATTAAAGGAGAACTGCACTCCAAAGTTAAAATTACAGGTAAAGCCACCCTGAGACTGAAAAACTTTTCTGCAAAGCTTTTCAAAGCTTAATAAATTGTAGAACTTCACAGACCCCATATCGATATATGGGGTAAATGTATCAAGCTGAGAGTTTTCCGGCGGGTTTGAAAAGTGGAGATGTTGCCTATAGCAACCAATCAGATTCTAGCTGTCATTTTGTAGAATGTACTAAATAAATGATAGCTAGAATCTGATTGGTTTTTCAAACCCGCTGGAAAACTCTCAGCTTGATACATTTACCCCATGGGGACTGCGTTAAAAATTGTTAAATGGGTATGGCCAGAGAAATCTGTGATTTCTCCTGCGTTGAACCCTTCGTAAAGTATGCAAAAACTGCTATGGTTGACCACATCATAATAAAGAGTTACAACAAAATAGAATACACAGAAAGCAAAGTGCTTACTAACTTCACCCTTCAGCCATTAAGGTTTCTAGAACCTGACTCTCTCATCTGGACCTGAAACGATCTATTTGTTTACATATCAGTTGCATTGATTGAACTATATTTCATCTCCAAAGCAACACTGTGGAGATCTTACACTATGCTCTGCATTCCTTGAATTCTGTTTGGTTTCTATAGTGTCAGCTTTGCTAAGCAACAGGCATCTTACTTTCCTCTAACTTGTCCTGCTTGTGGGCAGGTTATCACTATGTGTTGTGTTGGCTGTCATTTATCTAGAGCCCATGCACATTAATGTGAAACTATCCCCCTGTGTCTCTTTATGAGCCTGACATTTATAATAAACCACTGGGTATGATAATGACATTTCAGGTGCCTAGACATATACAAAATAATTAATATAGAGAGTGCCCTTAGACATATAGCAAATATTAGCTGTAATATTGTAGAGCAGATTGATGAGGATATATCATATTTGACTGTGCATTGTTAAATAAAAGAGAGACTCTTTGTTCCAGAACTGCTCTACTCAATATATTCAACTTAGATCTGGCACAGTCTGTTGGACTGATCTTTTATAATATTTACAGATGGGTGCAAGGACAAATCAGCCCAAAATATTAGTATTGAGCCTGGATTACACGGAGGTAAGATGGCTTTTGGGACAGATTGTCATGCTAAGGTTCCCACGTGGACAGGGGGGGGGGCTCATAATCAAGGACCCCCGAATTAGAAGCAAGAACTTATAAGCTCTTCAGTAACAGGATATCCCGTGGAAGGAGGCTCAGATATCCACGTGGACCGTACAACGTGGCCCTCCAGACTTCAAAGGGGCCGCACAGAGTAAGAAGGGAGAGCGCGGTGGTTTGTGGCGTGAACTCCCCGCAGAGGTGGTCACATGATGGGGATGTTGGCTGCCCCACGTTCTGGTAATGTGTAGGATCACCGGGCCGTTGGCAGCCCACCGTCCGCCCGTTGCCACCGCTGCTCCAGAGCTTTCGCAATTATATGAACTTGAGCTTTGAAATAAAACAGCTTTATCATTAGGGACAACTCAGGGGTGAAGAAGTTATGGGTGAGCCTGTGCCGTACCACCCATAAGGTAGAACAATTCTAAGGGTGAGTAGTCACCTCGCTTGCTGCCCCCTGTATATCTCCTTGAGTGCCCTTCCTCCCTTCGGGCATGGAAGCAGTCACCATTTTCCTGGATGAAGCAGATATATCACCGTACGCTCCCTCATGTAGGCAGGTTACGTCCATCCTTCCTGTATACAACCTTTGGTCTCTCCATCCTTCTGTACACTCCTCACATAACAGCTACAGTGAAAAAAGTTTCCTTCTAGAGAAGATCTAAGGTGGTTGGGGAAGTTGAGGGTTCTATAACGGAGGAACACAAGTGGCATTGGGAGTTGTCCTAGGGCCTAGTTTTAGTTTCCTCAACGCACCTTTATATATATGTTAGAGATGCTCAGGCTTAGTTCCTCGAGACCCGAACACACCCGAACTTAGGGGATCCGAGTACCGAGCCTACTCGGTACTTTCGCGCTCTTTCGGAATCGAAAACGAGGCAAAACGTCATCGTTACGTCGTCGGATCTCGGATCTCGCGATTTTTGGATTCCTTTTTAAGATCCAACATAACGTCGGGCCCAAGGACAATTCCATCTTGTACCATTTTTCTTTTCTGCCACTGCTGTGTGCCAATGTGTCCTAGATGTGCTAGGAACTGCCGAGTGTTTGTGTCATTGCTCTGTCGCTTACCATCCAGCCCGGTCGCTGCAGTATTTGTCCGAAAGTGTATGAAAATAATATTGTGATCTGTGAGGTGGTCAAAATTGACTGAAAATGACTTGAAATTAGTGTTATTGAGGTTTATAATAATGTAGGAGCAAAAAAAAAGAGCAAAAATATGTGATTTAAGCATATTTTAGGATTTTTTCCTAAAAAACCCAAAACCAAAACACACGAGGACCAATGCACGAGGCTAACCCAGATCCAAAACCAAAACCAGTTCACGGGGGTCAGTGGGTATCTCTAGTTAATATTACTGAGATAAATGATATACTTAAATAACTGAAATATTTTTTTTCATTTTAAAATATGTTTTCACTTTAGATCTCTTTTAGAATGTATAACAATCGTAACACTGTATCAACTTTTGCTAAGTGTGTGTGTATTGTATGTGGGAGTTATACATAATATTTATATGTCATAATAGCATCATCTTTATATTGATACAAAGATGGGACTTCGGAGCCAATTCAATTGCAGTAGTGAAAACATTACCTGTTATCACCTAGAACACATGTAACACAGCCACGAGATTACTACGGAATCTTGCGGTTATTTGAATCATTTCACTTGCTCATCAAATATTTGTATTCAGCCTCAATTACAGTGTTAACCATATGCGTGATGAACGTGTGAATGTGCATATTTAAAGTGACAGGTGGATTTTTTTAAATACGGATTAGTAAGTGCAGATACCTTACAAGCACCCAAGTTCAGAAACTGCATTTTATATTGCATTGAATTGTCAGATGTGCATTGGCCTTAACGTGGGAATGTTTATCCGTTATAACTAATGCATAAACATTTACAACAGTGAAAAGCAGCAGGTGGCACTAGGGCCACATGGGGCCCTCTGAGCCTTCATCTGCGGCCCCAGCTACTTCCTGCTTTATGGTCAGATGTGTTTGTTATACGGCGTAACACTGGTGTAAGATGCTGTTGATACGTTATTACAGATAGGTGTCTCTTTCTTTGATTAAAGGTATTGTTTTATCTTATTACTGATATTAAGGTTAATGTGCAAAGGGCCGCTGATCTGGCCCCCGAACCATATCAGGTTGCCCATCACAGATTTACATATTTTTTTTAAAAGCCCATATGTGTTTATGCATGTGAGTAGGGCTCGTACATGGTACTCACCTCTGTTTTAAAGTAAATAATATCTGGACTTTACTCTCTTTGTGTGTTGCTGTGCAGGGGCAAACGCAGGATTTGTAGAGGGGTTTCCAGATCACGCCGCCAGTGGGCGTGGCCAGCATGCATGGGGGCGTGGCTATAATTTTAGACAGTGGTTGGCTGTTCTCCAACTCTTCCTATCCCCATAATATACATGAGCAATGCTGCATGCACTACTGTTAGGTGCACGCAGCTCTCTCTTTTCGTGTAGAGCCGTGTGAAGCGGGGGCAGGGTCCAGCCAACTCAATTATACAGTGCCCCAGGCTTGGTGGGGGTTTACAGGCACTAGGAAACCCCCCCTCGGTTTGCCTATGCTTTGATCTCTTGTGGCCGGAAGTAATTCCTTGAACATTTCTCAGCTTATTTTTTATCCTCTGATAAGACCGTCATCATTTTGGGTGATTTCAAAATCCTTGTTGACAATCCACATTCTGTCTACCTCCAACCTACTCCTTGTAACGTCCTCTCCCAGTAGACCAATCCTTGTGGGATATCGCACACGTGTCTGAGGTCTGATTGGTAGAAGCTGATACTTATCCTCTTGTGAGATAGCGAAGCTGACACTGTCCAATTGGCCCCCATATGAGTCAGAGTGATAGTGGTACTTAATCTCATGGATCAAACTCATATTTTTTTATAGATTGTAAGCTTGTGGGCAGGGTGCTCCTACCTCTTTTTCTGTCTCTTAATACCCAATTATGTTTTCTTACTATCTGTTCCCAGTTTTAAAGCACAGTACAGTATGAGGCTTCTATACAAATAATAGTAATAATGATAATAAAATTATCCATTTTGTCTAAGAATATAAATATGTCCCTAAAAATCACAAAGAAAGCAATGCAATCAAGCATGCACAAGGCAATATATTAAAGTCGTATGACGGTGGAAACTCCCTTTAGACAGCCACAAAGATATGACGTTTCGTGGAATTATTTCACCCTGATGTTTACACGTAAAGAGAGAAAATAGGATAAAATCTGCCGTTGAAACATAATATGAGGATAAATTATTTTCTGAAGTTGAAAACGATACATTTACGGAAAAGATCCGACACCGCTCAGTGAAGCAATTGCTTCAATTGAAACTAAACACACAAAAAAATGGAAACACATTTTCTAACGCTGCGTTAGAGTAATCTATTTAAAGATTTTAAAATTATAAGTGGGTAATATATCCTTTGGTTCTACAGTGGGAACCTTTGCTGGCTTAATGATTACATAGCGAAGATCTCTCTCAGCTGTAATATACATATGCTGTAAGGAATAAAAAACGCCTATGACAATAAAAATAAATAAATAAAACACTGAAGCGTACATAGAGTTTGTTTATTTATGCAAGTCATCAACTTATACTCCTCTGAAATATGTCAGTGAGTTATGAGCAACTGTGCTCTGACATTCAATTAAATGTAAAATGTAATTTTTAAACCTGGGTTAAAGATATGTCTCAGTGGGCTTATATGTTTGAGAAAGTTACTCAACAAAACAACTTACTATTTTGTTTGTTTTAAAAAAGACACTTAGGGGTAGATTTACTAAAGCTTGTAAAAAGTGGAGGTGTTGCCCTTAGCAACAAATCACCTTCTAGCTATCATTTATCTAGTCTATTATAGAAAATGATAGCTAGAATCTGATTGGTTGCTATAGGCAACACCTCCACTTTTCCTTTTTCAAAGCTTTAGTAAATCTACCCCTAATCTACCCTAACTGTAATGATTGATTCTTTGTCATATGTTATCATAGCCAAAGAGCTTGAATTTTGACCTAGCCAAAAATTGCCAACATCCAGTTGATTTTAGTTTAGTCAATTTGACTAAATGTGTCATGCGTGGGATGCAAAATCATGGCTATACGCTAACATAATTAGTATTATAAGTATTGTGAACCAGTTATTTAGCTGAGCAAATCAACAGTCCACATGGCCAAATAGCTCACTGACCCGGTTATTTGGTATGCGTGCCAAACAGCCATACCCCTTTATGGTACTATTATTGCATGCATGCAGTATATATTCAAATTAAATACTACTTAAACATTTATTTCAATAAAATTAAACAGAAACGGGGGGCAGTGGAGAGTTTCCTTTATATATTGTGGCAAATAGGCATATTTGTCACAGTTCCCCTATAAGAAAATAGGTAAAAACACAGCTAGTCTGCAGCAGCAGGCGGATAAAGACACTGTTTGCATTTGTGGGCGGCACCACCGATGCCAGGTAGTGGCTGGCTAGAAGTCAGGGAACTATTGTTTAGCCAGATGTAGGTGTTGGGAGATTTTGTGATACTTTTTCTGGATATGACTGCTGTACCATTGCTGAAACTGTTTAGCCATCCTGACAACTGCTAATAAACAGTTTAATGGTTCAGCCAAGCTATGTAAAACTTCAGTGAATGCCGTACTTTATCACAATATGTTATATAAAATATTTTAAAATAGAACACATACCAGAAGTACATAGAGTCAGGCGGATGACAGCTGCAATGACCTGTATGATCTGATCTCCTCCTCGTTGTTTCAGATCCACAAACAGAAGTGACAAACATCAAAGAATTCACAACTCGCTCCAAGCCAGGCGCCCCACGCGTTCCGTCATAGGACTTTGTCAGGAGGGCTGTAAAATCTTAATTACCCAAATATATAAAGCCACTGCATTATTTTATACCCAGGGGCGGGCTGGCCCGGGGGGCAGGGGGGCATCGGTCCCCCGGGCCGCTCAGTCAGACCCCTGTTCAATGACGCGGCCGCATCGTGTGTCATGTGATGCGGCCGCCTGTGCGCCGCCCCGGGCTGAGATTTGCCAGCCCGCACCTGTCTATACCAATATACATTAGGTGATAATATACTTCATGGAACTCCAAAATCGATACAATGATTTTATTATTGACATCCTGGGCCTGATTCTCATCCTGCTCCCCTTTAAATTTCCAGTGCAATATGGAAATACCAGTTGCAGGACTCATTTTAGGATGCAACAAAAATGGTCTTTACCCCAGAGCAACAGCTTTGCTGGGAACCAGATTTTTTCCACCTGTAAAATTCACAGATCTATGATTGTATCTTTTTTATGCCAACTTTTTCTGTTTAACTGAACTTAATTAGTCTTAATATCTGGGCTTTCAGTTTATTTTTTGCCCAGGGCCCCCTCTAACCCAGCCCTGACATTCACAAAGAGATTTAGAATATCAGAGTCCCAGCATCAGTAATAATTAAAATCTTGCAGTGAATTCACATATTCCATTGTCTAAACCTCTACCAAGTACCAGGGCTGACACAAGGGAGGATGGAAGAGGCAGCACCCATAGGCGCAGCCAGACTTGGGGGTGGCGATCCAGCATCAAACATACTTAGTTTCTCTACTTCTTCAGTGAAAAAACAGGATACCTATGGTATATCTCAGCATTGGATCTGCACTTGACAATTGCCGGAATGTAGATTACCTGATATTCTATTCCTTGAATTGTTAAACACAGTTATTGAAAAATGCAACATGACTTTCATCATCATCACCATTTATTTATATAGAGCCACTAATTCCACAGCGCTGTACAGAGAACTCACTCACATCAGTCACTGCCCCATTGGGGCTTACAGTCTAAATTCCCTAACATTCACACACACAAACAGGCAGACACACATACTAGGGTCAATTTGTTAGCAGCCAATTAACCTACCAGTATGTTTTTGGAGTGTGGGAGGAAATCGGAGCACCCGGAGGAAACCCACGCAAACACGGGGAGAACATACAAACTCCTTACAGATGAGGTCATTGTCGGGAATTGAACTTGTGGCCCCAGTGCTATAAGGCAGAAGTGCTAACCACTGAGCCACCGTGCTGCCCGACTTTGATGACAATTCCCTTTGAGTGTCCATATTCTATTCTCAGGTGTTTTATATCATAAGCACAACACATTACACTATCGGTCAAATTATTTTTATTTTTTATTTTTAGTGCTATCTCCAAGTCCTACCCAGAGGAAGCCCTCAGTCTATCTCTTGCACTGCTGAGAGTTACTGTGCTTGGAACAGATGTTTGCAAGGTGAATTGGTTGTCTATCTCCGACTCTATCCAGAGATGAAGTCTTTAATGGGACGAGGTGGGTACCCCACATCAGGAGGTGCAGTATTTGGATTTTACAGAGGCTGCAGGAGGTGTATAACATTTATTTAAGTCATCGGTAAGACTGGTGATTGCAGTTACTGCTATAAGGTGACCCTGCAGGGCCATGGATAGATAGATGTCAGTTTTAGCCGATCAAACTCATCCAAAAATGTCAGGATCCTTTCTGTCTAGACAGAACTTTGTGAGTACAATCTAGTCATGACGTTAACCAAACTTAGTTGAAATGTATATTTTTTGTTTGCGATATAAATATTTATCTTCAAAATATGTCAATAAGAATAATGTGCATTTCGGCTGAAACCTAGTTTACCACCTGTAATAACACTTCAAACACAATACCAATGTATCTGTACATAGCTCAGTCGCATTACAAAGAATGTTATACCTTATGCATTCAGGATTATTTATAGATATCGTAACACATAGAATAAACAACCGTGTGAACAATACAAACAAGAACCACAAAGCGAGTCTCACATTCACGTATGGTATCTACAAATGCAGTTATATGGTACAATTATCCCAAAGAGAATATAACCCACAATACAAATAAAGATGCTTTCAGTGCAGACTCTACATACAATCTGTATTTATAGTGTATATTAGTTGCATACAGTTGTTCTGTGAGAGCTACTGGCACACATACGTGTAAGTTTTAATAAAGGGCTCACTGTGTATGTTCCTATAAACTTCACATCAACCTTGAATTTAAACATTTGCATGCAAATACACACACGGAGACATGTAGAAGTTATTAAAAAATGCCAGAACTTTTATTATGCTTTTATATTAAACTAAACCTATGGTGGCGGAGAAAGGGCCCTGCGGAACAGCTCTCAAGCTGATAACCATACATCACAAGGGGACTGGCGTAAACCGCCGTAAGTCCACAAACCAAGGGGGATCAAATTCCGTCATAACTAGCGCTGAGTTGGCGTCAGAGTGACTGCCCCTTTCAAACTCACGCTGCCCTCCCTCACCGAGCCGGACAGGGACCCTCCTCACCGGAGGACCCAAAAAGGAGTTACTGGTGCCTCTAAGGGGACAGTGACCTACGACCAACTACCTGTGCGCCCACTAATCAGCCGCTGAACGCAGTGCCTTCCTACCGCAACATTAGCCTAAAAATACCAAAACGAGGAGTGGGTGGGATCTCGTGCTGTGGAATGAGGCAGACCAGGAAGTACAGCCTACTATATCAATCAAGGTCCCTCCCACGGGAGCTACCATTGGACGGGCCCAACCCTATGTTAACCCCTTCAGGTAAGTGTTCAGCTTGCTACAAACACTGTCGCCCTTTAAGTGCGTTCATCCTAAAAGCCTCACTTGTCATTAAAAGACTGTGTCGCGTCAGTCATCACTATCATTCGGTATTTACACCAGCTCTGTAGCTGGTGTAAAAGATTCGACCGACAACAAACGTACTTACGAAAAACACAGGACTTGAATCGGCTGCATCTGCGTTGGAACGCCCTTACTATCATACATGCCAACTTTTGAAATCTCCCTTCCGGGAGGAGAGATCTCGCTGGTAATTTTTTTGGGCGGCGTGGCCAAGCCCTCTAATTTGTCACAGTCAGTTTGGCCTATTATAGTGGGGGGCTGGGCCACGATGACCCGTGTACCGGATCACTAAGCCCCGCCCCTACCAGCCAACTAATCGTACGGGCCAGGAAGCGAGAGGTTGCTTTGCTCTCCCGGGAGGACTCCCAGAAATTTGGAGTTTCCTGGACATCCCGGGAGAGTAGACAATTATGCTTACTATACATTGTCTATGTCAGTCCGCCCCTTCCCTCCCCAGTTCTACCTCTCATGTCGTAGACAATAGATCTAAAATATCTTATTATGTATAGTTTGGAGCAGAGAAGGGAACGGGGGGACATGATAGAAACTTTCATATATATCAAGGGTTATAACAAGGTGCAGGAGGGAAACATTCTACAAAGGAACAGAGGTATTAGAACACGAGGACATGTACTGACACTGGGGGGAAGAGAAGTATTAGAACACGAGGACATGTACTGACACTGGGGGGGAAGAGAAGTATTAGAACACGAGGACATGTACTGACACTGAGGGGAAGAGAAGTATTAGAACACGAGGACATGTACTGACACTGGGGGGAAGAGAAGTATTAGAACACGAGGACATGTACTGTAACTGAGGGGAAGAGAAGTATTAGAACACGAGGACATGTACTGACACTGGGGGGGGGAAGAGAAGTATTAGAACACGAGGACATGTACTGACACTGGGGGGAAGAGAAGTATTAGAACACGAGGACATGTACTGACACTGGGGGGGAAGAGAAGTATTAGAACACGAGGACATGTACTGACACTGAGGGGAAGAGAAGTATTAGAACACGAGGACATGTACTGACACTGGGGGGAAGAGAAGTATTAGAACACGAGGACATGTACTGACACTGGGGGGAAGAGAAGTATTAGAACACGAGGACATGCACTGACACTGGGGGAAAGAGAAGTATTAGAACACGAGGACATGTACTGACACTGGGGGGAAGAGAAGTATTAGAACACGAGGACATGTACTGACACTGGAGGGAAGAGAAGTATTAGAACACGAGGACATGTACTGACACTGGGGGGGAAGAGAAGTATTAGAACACGAGGACATGTACTGACACTGAGGGGAAGAGAAGTATTAGAACACGAGGACATGTACTGACACTGAGGGGAAGAGAAGTATTAGAACACGAGGACATGTACTGACACTGGGGGGAAGAGAAGTATTAGAACACGAGGACATGTACTGACACTGGGGGGAAGAGAAGTATTAGAACACGAGGACATGCACTGACACTGGGGGAAAGAGAAGTATTAGAACACGAGGACATGTACTGACACTGGGGCAGTGCCGTAACTAGACATTTTAGTGCCCTGGGCGAGACAGGGCACCGGCGCCCCCCATCTAAGTGGGAGTGGCATTTGACAAGTGGGTGTGGCCAACCTAATGTGTGGGTGTGGCTAGCACTTTACTGAAAGAATATATATATATATATATATATATATATATATATATATATATATATATACACACATACACATATACACATATATATACACACACACACACACACAGTGGTGGGATTCCATTAACCTAGCTTTTTTTATATAGAAAGGAGAAGCCCTATGACATACATTGCTATTTTAATATAGTACACTAAAAAGAGGCAAGATGGGAATATTAGGTCAAGTAACAGAACAGATCTTATAGGTCAGGGGGTAGTAAAGAAAATAAATGTGTGCCTCCTTTAGCACTCACAAGTGCCCACAAGCAAAAAGGATATTTAATTTTGCAGAACACAATTTTTTTTTTTAATTTAGTTTTTTTTCTAAAATACATTTGACCTACTAACTTGCTGGATAAGTTAATAAATAAGCACTTTGGGTACATTCCAGATCGCTTACAGATCAATTGTTTAGTAAAACAATTACTGGATTGTTGTAAAAGGCATTTTGCAAAAAAATACTGGGTTTTGAATATTGAGTGACCTCCTAAGCTGAGTAAAAATACATAGCCTGCCCACACACACATAATATAAATACAATTTTACTTACCTTTCCTGTGTCCTGTGTTCTGTGTTCTGTGTCCTCTGTCCTGTGTCCTGTGTCCTGTGTCCTGTGTCCTGTGTCCTGTGTTCTGCTGCTTCTGCCCCAGCAGTGCTCCTCGCTGAATATGACGTCGGGCGTGATGACGTCACATTCAGTGGGAGCGAGGAGACTGCTGGGAACCGCCGGGAGATCAGGTGACTTCTTTTTTTTTTTTTTTTTTCTTCCCCTTTTGTATTAACTTTATTGACTTTTTTTTTTTTTTTTTTACTATGCCGGCGGGTAGGGGAAGGTAGCGGGCGGCTGCTGCGCCCTCTTGGGCTTGCGCTCGGGGCGACGGCACCGCCCGCACCACCCTAGTTACGGCTCTGCACTGGGGGGAAGAGAAGTATTAGAACACGAGGACATGTACTGACACTGGAGGGAAGAGAAGTATTAGAACACGAGGACATGTACTGACACTGGGGGGAAGAGAAGTATTAGAACACGAGGACATGTACTGACACTGGGGGAAAGAGAAGTATTAGAACACGAGGACATGCACTGACACTGGGGGGAAGAGAAGTATTAGAACACGAGGACATGCACTGACACTGAGGGGAAGAGAAGTATTAGAACACAAGGACATGCACTGACACTGGGGGGAAGAGAAGTATTAGAACACGAGGACATGTACTGACACTGGAGGGAAGAGAAGTATTAGAACACGAGGACATGTACTGACACTGGGGGGGAAGAGAAGTATTAGAACACGAGGACATGTACTGACACTGAGGGGAAGAGAAGTATTAGAACACGAGGACATGTACTGACACTGAGGGGAAGAGAAGTATTAGAACACGAGGACATGTACTGACACTGAGGGGAAGAGAAGTATTAGAACACGAGGACATGTACTGACACTGGGGGGGAAGAGAAGTATTAGAACACGAGGACATGTACTGACACTGAGGGGAAGAGAAGTATTAGAACACGAGGACATGTACTGACACTGAGGGGAAGAGAAGTATTAGAACACGAGGACATGTACTGACACTGGGGGGAAGAGAAGTATTAGAACACGAGGACATGTACTGACACTGGGGGGAAGAGAAGTATTAGAACACGAGGACATGTACTGACACTGGGGGGAAGAGAAGTATTAGAACACGAGGACATGCACTGACACTGGGGGGAAGAGAAGTATTAGAACACGAGGACATGTACTGACACTGGGGGGAAGAGAAGTATTAGAACACAAGGACATGTACTGACACTGGGGGGAAGAGAAGTATTAGAACACGAGGACATGTACTGACACTGGGGGAAAGAGAAGTATTAGAACACGAGGACATGTACTGACACTGGGGGGAAGAGAAGTATTAGAACACGAGGACATGTACTGACACTGGGGGAAAGAGAAGTATTAGAACACGAGGACATGTACTGACACTGGGGGGAAGAGAAGTATTAGAACACGAGGACATGCACTGACACTGGGGGAAAGAGAAGTATTAGAACACGAGGACATGTACTGACACTGGGGGGAAGAGAAGTATTAGAACACGAGGACATGTACTGACACTGGAGGGAAGAGAAGTATTAGAACACGAGGACATGCACTGACACTGGGGGAAAGAGAAGTATTAGAACACGAGGACATGTACTGACACTGGGGCGAAGAGAAGTATTAGAACACGAGGACATGTACTGACACTGGGGGGAAGTAGGTACAGAGGAAATCTGAGGAAAAACTACTTCACAGAAAGGGTAGTGGGTAAGTGGAATAGCCTCCCATCAGAGGTGGTAGAGGATAATACAGTAGAGCAATTCAAACATGCTTGGTATAGACATGAGGATATCCTTATAAAGAACTAAGGATCAAATAGGGTTTGAGGTTACCATAGGCTAAAAAATGGGCAGACTAGATGGACCAAGCGGTTCCAATCTGCCGTTATATTCTATGTTTCTATGACGGTTATAAGTGTCAGCTTCATGCGGACATGAAGTACATACAATACTGGTCATTGGCGTCATATCCATTTCTGTAGCACAGTACGGAATCACACAAGATCCGCTCAATATGACTTACTGTCTACTTCTCTAATATTATATTGGATGCAAAGGCATTCATTTTATTTGCATAATTGTGTCTAGTACAGAGAGATTCATATACTAGAAAAATATGTATGGTATTTTTCTGTGCAGGGTATGTGCCAATTTGGGATATGTTGTTGTCTCCTTTCTGTTACATATTCAGATCTCCTGTTTACATTAGACATATGAGAAAATAATATTTAAAACACTGGTCGGTGTGCTCAGAACTTTTATTAAACTTAAACTGTAAATCAACTTTAAAAATGTCGCACAAAAAAATCATGTCCTCTGTGACTAAACCTGAATCAGATTTCTATTTATTTTTATGTATTTTATTTTTATTTCGCTTCGCTAATCATAGCAGTATATTCGTTATGACAAAGGAAGACACTGATTTCTAGCAATTATATCTGTTCTGTTTATATGTTTTCAAGGAACACCTTAAATTTATTGCCAGAGAACTGTAGTAAATCTGTGACACCATTCAGAGGAAACTGCTTTATTGTCTGTACTTAATAGGATGTCGGATACCCTAGAGGCTTATCTTCCGACATAGCTGACTGTCAGAATCTGATAACATCATCGTTTATTGTGGGATGAAAAGAAAATTGATTATGTAGCAATGTAAATGTAAGCGATACCTTATCTGCTGTGGATACATAGAGAAGCATTAACACATCAGACGCAGGGAACCAACGTTGGAACTTTATGAAACGTGGTTTTGTCTCTAAAGTTTATTTTCCTTTGCTTTGCAGCTTTTATTAAAAGACTTTGTTATGATCATTGTCAAGGAAAGAAACTGCAGCCAGTGTTCCAGTGGGATGTTTCGGATCAAAAACAGGGTAGGAGATGATTGACAGGTGTCTCTCGTGAGGATTCGCCAGTCCTGGAGTGTGACTTTATCAGAAAATCTCGCCTCGTTCATGGTCTCTCGGTTAAATAGTGGGGGAAAAAATTCGGTCATCTATTTATATTTTCTTCTGTAAAATAAAAACGGATTGATCGAAAGAAACCAGATATTTGATGGATGTTTAAAAGAAGCATAGATGACTGTGTTTTCAAAAATATCTATTTTAGTTATGTAATTGTTTCTGCTTTTGAACAATGTATTTGGATTTGTGGGCCAAGTTTGTGAAGACGGCAGCTTTCTGGATAAACGAAGGAGTCGGTTGGATGGTGGATAGATTAGGATGTTTGTATGTGTAACGAACAAGTTATACATTTTTTTTTGTGGCTTTAGAGCAGATCCTTGAATGAACTCTCCTGCTTTCTAAATTAACTTAAAATAAAATTAACTGTTCAAGCTGAAAGGCAACCACTTCACTTACGTGGGGTCTCCACGCTTTTCCAAATTGAATACACGTTGGATTTCTACACTGCTAACGGACACGGGTTGGGTACGAATCTCAATCGGTAGATCTGTCGACGTTTATACTGTCGACACCAGAATGGTGACAGGGTAAATATATCGTCAGATTCATTCTGTTGATATGCTTAAAATGTAGACATTGTGATTGTCATCAGGAGAAATGTCGACAGTCACAATGTCTACATTAAACGAGCAATGCCTGTGGGTCCGGCGGCTATATAGCTGGCACCAAACGGTTATAACAAAGAGACAAAAACACTAAAAAGCTGAAACCCCCCCCCCACCCCTCCCAAAAAGCATGAAAACTTGTGATGGCAGCCGGCGGCAATCCAGTCGCCAGACCTTGTAGCCACTGGCACACAAAGGAGCCTGGTACTGGCAAAATCGGGGGATGGGGGGGAGAATCATGGGGTCCCCTCGATTGTGTTGCAATCAGCACAAGGTTGGTGGCACTAAAGCAGGGGAACCCACAGCGTTTAATGTAGTCATTGTGACTGTCGACATTTACCCTTTCACCATTTTGGTGTCGACAGGATAAATGCCGGAA
The DNA here is from genome assembly GCF_038048845.1 of Mixophyes fleayi. Classification (NCBI taxonomy): domain Eukaryota; kingdom Metazoa; phylum Chordata; class Amphibia; order Anura; family Limnodynastidae; genus Mixophyes; species Mixophyes fleayi. The sequence continues at coordinate 11,019,586 of NC_134409.1, forward strand.
ATATAACCACGATCGAAAGAACAAATGTGCATGTATGTATGTATGTATGTGCATTAAATGCAACACGGGTTTAATAATTAGCAAGCATGATACAGTAATAGCTCTTTTATCCTCTTACTTCCATAAGTTTTATTTGCAAATTTCGGGTGTAACTAAAAGCACCTTGCTAAAATTACTTTAAATAAAAAAAAGTAATGAAGTAGGCATTGATTAGACGTGGAATTGCACATATTACCCATGAGCTGAGCACAATTTCAGATCAGACAAAGATTTTGTTGCAGCCACGAAACTCTGCAAGTGCTCAGTGCAAAAATTCCTAAAAATTAGATGCATGTTTTGCTGCTTTAAGTGATCTCAAATTGAGGCCCAGAGCTGCTGGACAGGTGTCCGCTTTGGCCACAAGGGTAGGAGTCAAAATTGGACGTGACCTGGGGCCAGCGGACAGATCATTTCCACCATGACGGTGCGCAGTCAGATGATCACGGCGCACACAGGCAGATGCCGGCTGTCTGCCGTCATCTTCTGATCTCATTTACCAACATTATTATTATTTACTTATAAGATGTCACAAAGATCCACCGCGCCATATAATGCCCAGTTATGAACCGGTCGACTGATCAGATTATTATTATGCATTGTGACAGTTTTCTGGCTAATCACACTGCAATATTGGACCTATTGGCTGCAATATTCAATTCATCCTATTAGAATACCTACTATATTTGTTTGCTTTCCATTTGCTATTGTGGGTAAATACATCTCCTCTCTTGTCTCAAAATATCTCCCAACTCGGCAACTCCGTTCTGCAAAAGGTCTGCGTCTCTCATCCACCCTCATTATATCCTCCCATTCCCTGTTACAGGACTTTTTTCGGGCTGCACCCACTCTATGGAATTCTCTCCCTGGCACAATAAGACTCTCCTCTGGTCTACAAACTTTCAAGCGTTCTCTGAAAACCTACCTATTCAGATAAGCGTATAATATTCCTCAACCACCCTCTTAACCTCACTACCTTTAGCCTGTTACTGCCTGTTACACAATTTCACACAAGACAACTACCCCCTGACCAACATTGTTGTGTGACAGGATCATTTAGCTTATGAGTCACTTTTACCTTTGCAGTCTGGCTGGACCAAGATACAAAATGTATACTTAACCTCATGTGTCAATCTCCCATTGTCCCATAGATTGTAAGCTTGCGAGCAGGACCTTCTCACCTCTTTGTCTGTTTTACCCAGTTTGTTTATTAGTTTATTATGTTTGTCCCCAATTGTAAAGCGCTACGGAATATGTTGGCGCTATATAAATAAATGATGATGATGATGATAAATGTTTGTTGATTTCTGTTATTTGTTTTTAGTGTTGCTTTGTTGTGTTGTGTTATCGCTTTTCTCTGTTCACTAATATTTAATCCTGTGTGGTTTATCAACATTCTAAATTCACAAATGCAGAGATTTCAAAGATAGAGACAAACCGCTGTACTACACATAGCGGCAAATTCAATTAACAGCCGGGTTTCATAGTAACCAAGCAGCTTTGTTTCTGCCTGCAAATACCACAATTACGGTAATGAAATCATCACTCATTTTTGTCAGCACCCCTATGAGATGCATGCAAAAGTGAATGGAGATTATTCCCTGAAATATAATGCAGTAACGTAGTCACAGATTACTACGGAACCTCGCGGCTAATTGAATCGTCTCTTAGTATTGTAACAGAAATAAGCTTGTACCGTCTCTAGTACAAAAAATCACAACACACGGAAAATGTGTCAGTAGATCACACAAGACCCATTAATCAAAACTTTACAGACAGTGCGGTTGTAAAGAAAAAAACACACAAAAAAAAACAACAAATCATATTATAGGCAGAAAATATTAATCAGCTAGAACAGTAAAATAATTGCCAGGGTTAAAAAGTCACCAAGACTGTAACTCCTCAGTCATTAAAGTTCTGTAATGAAATATAACTGTTTACCAAAAGATTTTATCTACATTGCTTAAAAAAACAGAATATTTCACTTTGGATAATGAAATATCAAAATGCAACTAACCTGAAAGTTTTGTTTTAGAGATGCTATAGATGATGGTGAAGTTTTCTATATTTTCATTTCTTTGCAGATCAGCTAAGGTCATTCAGGAAATCATTCAGAAGTTGCTCACTGATTGTTGCCATATTTCTGTGATTGTCAGTCCCACATCCTAAGTCGCTGATGCATTAATTTAAAAAATGTATAAAGTCCCCCTAATAAAAGAGGAGGTGTATTTCTTTATTATAGCAATACCAGTGTTAGGCCATTAAATATACATGAAAGTTACTATAAATAAAATACAAAATAAAAAATAGCTTGAGAAATGTGGTCCTGGGTCCTAATGCTGCACCCCAACAATGTCACTGGTAACAGGAGAGAATTTATCTTTGTTGCACCAGCTTAAAATAAAGATTATATTCGAATATTTACCAATATATCAATATTTTGAAAAATGATTTCAGACAAATATGGAAGTGTCATCCGAATAACAGAGGCCCTGAATCTGCAACTCCAAACTTGTCTCTCTTTGGGTGCGTTGATTTCCTTCTCCAGTCTGTCGAAGTCAAATAATTGGATGAAGTAAATCAGATTGATTAAAATTGTTTTACCGTGCGATTGCGATCAGTATGCCGCGTGTTATGACGCAATCGCACGATAAATAAACGCACGCACACATTTACACGAACACATACACTTGTAATTAGTTCATATTAAAAATAGTTCCAACTCATAGTCATTTATAATGAAATGTAGCAGAGTTTATAGTTAAATATTATAATGTTATGTACACTTTAGTGAGAGCTAAGGTTCAGGATACAGGAAACATATCTAGTATCATGTCTAGTATTATTCTAATCCCCTATTTATCCTAAGACATCCGGTTCAATCGCCTAAGAGATCGCACCTTGCGTATGCTAGATATGGATTATAGGGAATAAATGATCAGAATAGTATTGTGTGTGTAATGTAAATAGACCAGTTTGAACCAGCTTTCGGTGGGAAGATTAGTATTCATCTTTTGGAGAGCTGACCCCCACCATTGGAGGGCATTGTTTGAACTGGCCAATGACCTGCATTACACTGGGCCGTCCTGAAGCCTGAACCTATGGAAACATGCCAAATCATCTGCATTGTTTTCACTGTATCACTGACTGTATATAAGCAGGGGCTCTGGGGCTAACAGACAGTCTTTTGACCATAGACTTCAAGATTGAATGACTGTAAGCTGGATCCAGAGCACCAGTGTATGTAATCGGCTGTACTTATTTTATTAAATTATTATTCTTTTGCTTGTGCTAATAAATCGCATTGTGCGTTGGAACCACAAAAATCGCAGTGGACAATAATTATTGGCAAGCGATAAAATAACTTTAATAAGTCCCAGAAATTCTGGTAGAGTAATGGATTCCCTGAATAATTGGACCACGGTATCTGTGTCTGTAGGGAAATTAGATTTTAAGCTCCACTGGAACATGGATGGATGTACCTAAGTAATAATCTCGGTTCATACAGCACTGTTGCAGTAGGTGTCTACTATATTAAAAATGGATAATAATAGTACTAACACACTAGCTAATGGTATTGGAGTATAATACTGAGTAGGCAGTGAATGACTGCCCTACAGAGACAAGTGCACAGGCACTCAAGAGATGTCAAACCACAGTATCATGTTATAATTCACCACATTCATTTGTGAATATTGTAAAATACATTTTCTCTATACCACATATATTTATTGACCTTTATCGCTGAACTTTTTCAGTCCCTCTAATTGAAAGTAATTATTCATATTGACATCCATATTTAATATAATTTTCGGTGGTTCTGCCAATGAAACGCCCTGCCCACCATATACCATTTGGGAGAGTTTTACAGTATAGATTGAACATCATTGCGGTCAAATAGTACAAAGGTCTGCAGAGGTGTATCCAGCGTTTAAGGCTCCCACAGGACAGTAGACAGCTGAGATTTATTCCTTGGTCAGCTTGTTTGTAAAACTCATTAACAATTAGTAAATAATACTGGCAAGAAAAATAGATCACAATGTTTGAAGGACATTGATATCAGGTATCACAAGCATGAATTCAATTATGTAACACAATAAACATGTATACGTGATGCATTATGTGTTTATTGAGACAATAAACTGTTGAAATTGCTGTTCCTGTCTGCAGGGATAGATTGGCAGAGGCCATTATCTTTTTTAACTACGAGAATGACTGTTGAACTTGTCTCGTCTTGGTTTCTGACAACAGAGAAGTGAATATGATTTGTTGTTAGATACAAATAGTTAGATCCAGGGGCAAACGCAGCATTTGTAGAGGGGGGTCTCCTCACCACGCCACCAGTGGGCGTGACCAGCATGCATGGGGGTGTGGCTATAATTTTAGACAGTGCTTGGCTGCTCTCCAACTCTTCCTATCCCCATAATATACATGGGCAATGCTGCGTGCACTACTGTTAGGTGCACGCAGCTCTCCCTTTTCAAGCAGAGTCGTGTGAAGCGGAGGCAGGGTCCACCCACCTCAATTATACAGTGGCCCAGGCTCAGAGGGGGGGTTTATGGGCACTAGGAACCCCCCCCCCCCTTGGTTTGCCTATGAGATCCAACAACCTACCGCACATGATTCTTCTGCCAATAGACTCTTTTCCCCCTTTGGATGACTCCTTGGATACTGGAATTGGCACATGACAATGACAGCCTACAGAGGTGTAATGGTCTGCAGTAAAGCCAGGATTCTTAAGGCTTCTCTTTTAGCAGACCCCTCTCCCAAAGAACTTAATATGCTTTTGTTTTGTGTGTTTGACAGGTGTGTTTGGCATCAGCAGCTGATGGGGAGTGCTGTTGCTGTATTGCCATGTGGAGGAGCTTGGGGTACCTCTTGTGTAAGTTAACTCACAATTTAAAAACACATATATGTACCCAAAAATAGGGACTCTCACGGTTTAGATTTAGGACCACCCTATTAGCAGAAGCACCTTGACATGGCGGGTGGCTTACCATACATTTGCAAATGTGTGCAACTGAGATTTCTGCATTTATATCTACAAATAGAAATTACAGTTCCTTTAGTTATAGCAGTGTGCTGAGGGTTTATCTCTGTGTTTTTTCCTTTCAGGATAAGCCCACCCTTACAAACATCTGCTGTGAACATATAAATTGATTGAGCGTATGGTTACCAGCTTTCAGTTACCCCCAGGTCTTGTACGCATAACTATCAGTGACCAATGGGGCTACCACCGGCTACAAAAGGGTGAGAGAAGGTATGTAGACAGAAGAGAGAAGGTATGTAGACAGAAGAGAGAAGGTATGTAGACAGAAGAGAGAAGGTATGTAGACAGAAGAGAGAAGTTATGTAGACAGAAGAGAGAAGGTATGTAGACAGAAGAGAGAAGTTATGTAGACAGAAGAGAGAAGGTATGTAGACAGAAGAGAGAAGGTATGTAGACAGAAGAGAGAAGGTATGTAGACAGAAGAGAGAAGGTATGTAGACAGAAGAGAGAAGGTATGTAGACAGAAGAGAGAAGGTATGTAGACAGAAGAGAGAAGTTATGTAGACAGAAGAGAGAAGTTATGTAGACAGAAGAGAGAAGGTATGTAGACAGAAGAGAGAAGGTATGTAGACAGAAGAGAGAAGGTATGTAGACAGAAGAGAGAAGGTATGTAGACAGAAGAGAGAAGGTATGTAGACAGAAGAGAGAAGTTATGTAGACAGAAGAGAGAAGTTATGTAGACAGAAGAGAGAAGGTATGTAGACAGAAGAGAGAAGGTATGTAGACAGAAGAGAGAAGGTATGTAGACAGAAGAGAGAAGGTATGTAGACAGAAGAGAGAAGTTATGTAGACACAAGAGAGAAGTTATGTAGACAGAAGAGAGAAGTTATGTAGACACAAGAGAGAAGTTATGTAGACACAAACGGACAATTCATCGGGTGAAAGTCAACTGAAATAACAAGAAAAATGTAACAAGAGAAACAAAAGTAAGAAACAAAGCGAGGGTCAGCCACAGGAAATGCAATAATGACAGCAATACCCTGGTTATGAAACTAAAACCTATAAACAGTGCTTAAGTGATGCCAGGTCTGGACTTACATCGGTGCAGAGGGTCAATGGTGACGCACGTCACCTTATAGTGTCAGGGCGCACGTCCGATCACACATTTACAAGATTTGCCGAGGGCTGCAAGAAGCAATTAAATGGGCTTTAATCTAAGCAGATGCCGGCCAGATAACTATCTTACTACAAACGGCAAAGACAGAGATACGGCCAGCTGTCCAAGGATAAAATGAAGACTAGGAAGAATCACAGAAATGTGCAAATCAACTTATAGCCCAGAAATAAAGTCAAAATGAGACCAAGGTACAAGAAAAGTACCGAACCTACAGAAGAAGGATCCAGGATCAGGCAAAGACACAGATTAATGAAGCAATTTGGCACAATATAGAAAGTGTTGACTTTAGACCATGTTGGGTTTTTTTTTAATTACCTTGAAAACCGAATCATTGAATGATCGCTAACTGAGGATTATTAGAATTGCTAAATGTTGTTGGTAAAATTTTCAGGTTTGAAGAACAAATACAAAAAAAGGCGACATCGGTCCTATCGGATGCAAGGAATGTTTGGGAATCAATGTATTGAACGATTGGCCCAGTATTGCAAACAATATGGCAAAATAAACAGTGATAGATTTGGTGTTTATTCTCTAGCCAAAGTCAACAGAAGACAGAATGAAATTCAGAAGGACGGTCTGTCTATAACCAGAATATACCAGCACAATGTGTCATAAAAACACATCTATAAACAGAACGATTGCATAATGTGACAATATACAGCATGCCAAATAATGCCAAGACCTCCTCTGGTGGCATGGTAGATCTACCGGTTATGTTTGTGAACCACGCTAAGGGGTAGATTTATCAAACCTTCTAAAACGCAAAAGTTGAGATGTGCTAGACTCTAGCTCTCAATGACGGCCCAATCCAGCCATGCTACCGCTGTCTTGGCCTAACTTTACCTGATAGGCAATGCCCATTTCGACCTCTGAGCTTAATGTAACAAAAACTGAAGCATAGTACAATAAGGTTTAATGTAGAGATGTTCACTGACCCCCGTGTTTGGTTTTGGTTTTGGATCTGTATTAACTTTGTTTTTTGGTTTTGGCAAAACTGCCCTCGTGTGTTTTAGTTTTGGTTTTGGATCCCTAATTTTTTTCTAAAATCTCTATTTTTTTCCAAAAATCACATAATTTGGCTCTTTTTTACTGTCCCTACATTATTATTAACCTCAATAACATTAATTTCCAGTAATTTCCAGTCAATTTTGTCAAGTGACAAGAACACTGCTACCCCTGTTTCTGTGTGAGCAATGGCACTGAGCAATGTCACTGGAGACTGGAGAGTGACAAGAACACTGCTACCCCTCCTGTTTCTGTGTGAGCAATGGCACTGAGCAATGTCACTGGAGACTGGAGAGTGACAAGAACACTGCTACCCCTGTTTCTGTGGGAGCAATGGCGCTGGATCTCCTGGGGAGGGAGGTACTTATAGAATCCAAAACCTGCGAGATCCGACAACACAACAATGATGTTTTGCCTCGACTCAGATCCGAGGAAGCGAGAAAGTACCGAGCCGGCATCCGAGCCTTCACGGACCCCGTAAGTTCGGGTGGGCTTGGTTTTCAGAAAACCGAGCCTGAGCATCTCTAGTTTAATGTACAATAACTAACCTAGGTCAATAAGGAAGGAGAATATTTGCATACAAACATAGGCTTTTCTCATATATACAGATTTCTAGCTCGGGACAAATGTCTTTTATTGGGGCATATCAAACAAATGTTGCATTAATATTTTTAATTCTATTTCTTTACTCCCTGTTTTATTCAGAAGAGAAGGATGATGGATAAGATGCTTGCATCTTTTTAGTAACAGAGAACCTTGCCATTTTTAAAACGGATACAGACTGTGCTTGTTCACTGTTACCACAGCAACCGAGTTCCATAAGACACAAAACAAGCAGATTGCAGAGTACTGTAATCTCTAGTATTGCTGGAATGTTCTGGTACTTCTCAAGTCATTATTATTATTATTATTAACCAGTGTTTTTGATGAATATTTAAGTTTTCCGTGGATACTTTCTGTGCTGGTGAAAGAGCAGAAAGTAAAATGCTTTGGTTCTACTTGCTAAGTTCAGTTCTGAAAATAGGGACCAAGAAGCTGATGTATTCATACTATTTTTTTCTTCCACGCTGTTAAAATGGTCATTTTAATTGAGTTTTTTTCTATAGTGCATTAGGATGTATATGCATACCCAAAACAAGTGCTAATTTAGGCCCAATTTCTATTGCTAAAAATGAGCGACATGCTGTACTTTAAAGGTGGGGCATTGTAAGTTAGGGGCAGGATTTAGGATGGACCTGCTAGGATAAAGGCAGATGGAATGTTGTGGTATAAATATGCATTAGCACGTGACTCGCGTTTCGCCGTGGAACAAGCTACTGAGCTTTGCAGAAGTGCAAAGTTGATGTGATGCAGTCTTTAAGTTCCAGTAAATGCCAGTCTGCGTGGCATTTGCAAATTCACCTTTTGCAGAATTCATAGTCTAAGACGGACAATTAACAAGAACTTTAATGTAACAAGAATTGTAACATATGTAACAGAAGCACTGGGAAAGTGATAAATGCCAGGGATATATGTCCTGAATTTCTGTCATTTGTGTTTTAAAACCCCAGGGAGATTGTTTGTGTGTAGGAAAGAGCTTTCCAAATGTTGTGTTCGGCAGTAGGAAAAAAAACGGTGTAAGGGTCCCTGGGGTTATGAATGGAAAGAGAGGGATGGGCTCCACTCATCAGGTCCATCCCAGGGCCTCCAACATACCAGACACTCTGCTCACAATCAGGAGCTGCACCTGTAAAACCTATGACTTTGCTTCCTCAGTTTCTCACTACCTGGGGAACAGGTCAGAGGCCTGCCTAGTGACCCTGCCATTTTATTACCAATGAGTGTTGTTATTTTGTATGTGTGGGACAACAGGTCCCTTCCCTTTAGAAAGGGTGTTCCTGTTGTATTAGTTAGAAGCCGGACAGACTAGGATTTGGTTTATGTTTTGTTTATTTTGTCGCTGGTGAATAAAACTAGCTGAGGCTATGTGACCCAAGATCCTGGACTTGTGTGACACATTTGGCTGCTGCATGGGAAGTGCAGCCGTTTTACCCCAGGAAGCGTCACCGCTAGCCCGATCTTGTGACATAGTACAATAATAATATCCTTTCCTCACTATGATCTCGGTGGAGAGACGCCGATGTATTGAACCCCAGTAGAGTGAATCCATCCATCTTAGTAAGGGAGATGACCGTACAGGAACTGGAGACAGTAGAGCATATCTCCCCTCCATCTCTGCTCCTTCATTCACCTTACTTAGACGACTGTGTGTCCTACTAACGCCATCTCTCCAGAGAGTTCACTGATCTTACCTGACCTCCCATCTTTTCTCCATTTACCTGTCAAAACCGGGATGGAGAGTAGACAGAATCACCTAACGCCCTTATACACAAACTCTAATTTTTATGTTCAAAGTAGCTTTCAGTTGTGTGTTATTATTTCCCTCTTTCCATTGCAGTATTTCTAACAGTTAAATAAAGCTTTACATTATTTGCCTGTTTGCTGTATATTATATAATTTATGCCTTTGTCAATTTATAGTCAAGCAAGTGATATCATTTATAAAAAAAAAAAAGGAATTATTCAAAACATTTGTATCTATGGAATTTATTTTCCATTTTGCCACATGTTTAAGAATAAAAAGAATCAGAATGAAATTGTTTCATGTCCCTGGAGATTTTCCTATCTATCCCTCCCTCACTCTCATCCACCGAGCGCCGATTCACCATATTCAAGACCTAATCTTATAGGCCTATCAAACGCAAAGCTGTACAAGTCTCATAATGCTGCATAATACATAGGCGCCAACATCCTTTCCTATTCCCATTTCGTACATAAATTCCTGAGCTGCAAACTTAAGGGAAAAAACATTTTTTCATGATCTATGTTTACTGATTTCCCTAACATAATTATAGGCCAATCTGCAGATGTTGATGACTAAGTCCCAGCATGCTTTGCGGGCCAAAGATAACAATCGCTCAAGTGTCACTCAGTCTTATTCATCTGGTTTTTCCATTACATTCCTATGAGAATATTGTTTTCAGCCTCCATGTGACACAGTTAAAGTGAGTAACTGACATCTCAATGATAATACTTATGGAAAAACCACAATACGGGAATTTTCGCCCCCAGTCTTCCAGTGATTCAGAAGTGTTGGGGATTATTTGTTGCATGAAAGAGAAGGTTTGCAGGGAACTAATATTAGAACAAGGAGTTAAGGTCCTGTCAGGAATCCTTGAGGTAGGATTGAGCCAGTAAGTGGACGACTACTGAGTAAGATGGTGCTAAACACTGAAAAATATATGCAAACTGAAATCCCCAAACCCTGGGTGGCTTCCTCTAATTCTTGGATCCTTAGCTGAGCTGTTGCCAAGTCATTAGGATGGTAGTGGATTAGACCCTCAGAAATATTACTGGCTGGGATGTTTGCTAGTTTATTCTTTTGCTAGTTTATTCTCCAGGAAAAGGGCTAGGGATAGTTCACTGGGAATCCGCAGAGATATACTAGGGAGAAAAAGCAATAGGACGCCAAGGAGTGCTGCCATTCTGGATACTGATTCTGAAAATTGATTTTGCTTGTTCCTCCATAAAACAGTTTGGCAGCAAAAAAAAAGCAGAACAATACTGCTGATACTCTGGAGTCTGGGATCTTGTACATCTATGGCTACCCCAGAGTGTCATGTCCAGCAGTCCAGACATCGGTGGTGCATCAAGAGGGGTAAGATTGGCAGCAAAGGCTATAGGGCCCAAATGCTCTAAGGGCCCAACTACATCCCCTATATGCTGGTTGAGCAGAAGACAGGCATCAAGGAGGTAGAAACGAGGTAGTGGGGTTAGTGATATTGGTTAGGTGGTGCTGTGAGTAGGTTTCAAACCATTATTTCCATTTGGGGACCATAGGTCCTTAGCTGTACCACTGGCAGAAATCACCTGTAAAATTTCCCCATTCCAATAGACAGTGGAAGCAGCTATTTGTGTGGTAATCCAGTATATAAGGATGAAGCTTTTCAATTCACTAGGATCTAGCTTAATTACTGGGGCACTCAAACCCAACTAAACCCATAGAACATTCACAGAACTTCAGTAGATTACGCCATAATCATATAGTGAATTAGAATTTTCATAGGGCTATACCAATCTGTAGCCAATCAGAGCATTAGAACACTCACAGACTTACACCAACCTCCAGACAATCAGAGCATTAGAACACTCACAGGCTTACACCAACCTGTAGCCAATCAGAGCATTAGAACACTCACAGGCTTACACCAACCTGTAGCCAATCAGAGCATTAGGACACTCACAGGCTTACACCAGCCAGTAGCCAATCAGAGCATTAGAAGACTCACAGGGACAGACCAATCTGCAACCACAACTCAAAAGTTAATAGAAAACTGCAAGACAAGTACTACAAAATGTGTGAAACACGCCTATGTACGACCAAGATTATATATCCCACTTGTCTATTTAAGAATATATCTGCAAGACAAGTAATTCTCCAGCTTTATAGATGTCTGCAATAAAATGTATCAATTCAGATTCAGAGACCTATTTATAAAATATCAAAACTATAGACTTTACACTTTTTAATCTACCCAACGTTTACCACACTACCGCATTTCACCCATTGTAGAAGTGTTAAAAGTCTTTTAGTGTAATTGACAGAAATCCAAAATCCAAATTTTCCAAATTAGTGAAAACCAGCAGGACAAAAAAATGAGCAGGGATTACTGGACATTTTTAACAACAAAATAAAAAAAAACATTGTTGAAAACAAATAATTTCATTGCAAAAAAAATATACAAAAATACATTAAACTTGTGTAAGCTGACTTAATTGATTCACCCAATCCATCAATAATTGCGCTTTCATCTAAGCAAGCAATGGACAATGATTGGCATGAGCCCGTGAACCAGTAAGAAGTAGCGATCTCTCTGCTTGTGGCTTCCTATTGGTCCCTGCAGTCACACCCCCAGAGTGCAGTAGTGAAAGGCAACCCTTCAACCTGGCATAAATACCTTTAGTCTCTTTCCTGATTTTTCATTATTTGCAAACAATTAAACTCCACACACTTCACAATTCAAGGCAGATGGTAAATAAACGTAAAGATTTTTTGCAGTATAGAATAAAAGATGTTTTATTTATTTAAGCTCCAAATATTTTTTTTTTTCACATAGAACAATCACAGCGTCAACTTGATTATCCCTCTGTGACATTAAATAGGGATGACTGAGAGATGCCGATGAGCTGATGTGATATGTTACACTTGCCGGTTGATGTTTAAACGTATTAAGATTTTCTAGCATTCGCTAAAGGGTCTCACGTCCATCAAACCCTGATACACGAGGAACAGAGCACGATACACAATTAAATCATGTATGTTTGATGCCTGTAATGTGATTCCCGTATCTAACCTGTGGCCGCAACATTTTATTAAGCAGAGGCATCATCTCAGATGATCGGAGGAATTTATTTAAGGGGAGTGATGTTTGGGATTTTAAGGAGTATATGTAGCCCATTGATTCAATAATGGAAGTTACTGGTGTAATTTACAAAGTGCACTTGCGACGCTCCACAAAATACATTTGTTTGCACTTAAGCTCTTTATAGGTTCGCCCAGAGTTTACCGATGTACACTCTGCCTATCCGCACTCCAGAGCTAAGTACTAGAACACATCGATCTGTGGAGAGAGGTGGAACAAAGTTTAAGAGCTGCACTGTTCAAAATACTGCTCAGTTTAGTATAATTTATGTGTTAAAGAAATCATGAGTGAGGGACCTTCAGAACTGTTTTTATTATATGTGATGAAGACACGCAGACATCCGATCTCATCCTATACTGCTATTGAGACCTGGGGGCTGATTCATCCAGGCATGTATCTGCCGATTTTGAACAAATCGTGTGCAAAATCAGGGAGTGAACGGGGCTGAGTAGGGGCTTTTTGCCGTAGTCAATGTACAGTAAAGGCGTGCCAAGCTCAAGCGCACGCAGACATGTTCAAATCCAGCTTTGAGCGTCAAAGTTACTTGTTTTTCTGCCATATCTCTTGCTCCAGCTACAGGACTAGTCTAAGTCCTGATCAGTAGTGATGACAGTGTCGTATGCATGCTATAACATGTGTTTGCAATCAGGAGCAACTGTAAAAAATGTTTTTTTATGTTCACTAGACATTAAGAACACCCTAAGAAATGTATTTCAAGGGGAAAAAAAAATAATTAAAAAAAAAATCTTGTTTTGTTCCTGTTGTGTTGAAGTTTGGTAAACATGCGACTGAGGTGACCCCAGAAAATGACAATGTGATGGTATTAAGAGGCAGCGGTATCACAGAATATGAAATGTTATATTACGATTCCTGCAATATAATCTTGAAAGGGTGAAAGTGTCGGATACACACTCAAAGGGTGGACTGTTGAAGTTAAATAATTGGATGAAGGTGGTAATCAATCATTTTTGTACACTACACTCAGTTGCGATGCGATTAATATGCAACGTAATTATTATTATAAATAAGTTTAACATATTTTCTATCTTTTAAGATAAAATATAAAGTTGTGAAGAGGCTAATTAATGTTTCATATCATTCATTTTGCAATTGCATGAGAACGTTTCCGGCATTAGTTATGTAGCGTTCGCCCATTGCGAACGCTAGTTATAAATAGCATCGCTTTTCCTACACCAAATAGAAAGTCCAGAGAGGTCATAAAAGAACCGATTTATACAGTTCTAGAGGCAGGAGCCTGAGAAAGGTCACCTAGCCATTTCAAGGAACAATGACCAGAGGAATCAACCGACACTTCAAGTTCTTGGGAGGTCTTGACCCATTGACCTATGAATGAAGACCTTAATACTGTAACTGTGTATCTCTGTGATGTCACTGCTTTTTACATCTGTACAGTGTATAAATTGTTCACCTCTAGCTTTGGAAACCAGAGCGTTCTGATAGAAGCCTGTGTTGGTGCCATCAGGCGCATGAGTATGTATACCAAACTCTGCCTTGTAATACTTTGCAAATAAAACCTTTGTGCTTTGGAACCACAGCGATCACATCGGAGAATCTTTACTGCAAACGATACATTAGAACCTAACAGAGAGCTGCAGGCGCCGGACCATTGCCTGACTGACCTTGCAATTGGATCTTACCTGTCAGTAACTTGCCGTCTTTGACGGATACCCGGTGCTACTGTCTTACCACTGTTACTATATTGTGTCTGCTGGTCTCCTATGGTCTCCTGTCCACCATCTGAAACACCCTACAGGTTAAGTCCTGGGGCATCTGAGTATTTGAAAACATATAACATTGTACAAATGTGCTATAGGTGAAGACCCATTTGGTATTTTAATGACAGCATCACACCACAATACAAGTTCTTGACCTACAAACCATCCCCTTTCCTTTCAATGCCCTGAAGAAGACCCAGAGACAAACCCTACTAAAACAATTTCATTTCGAACCCTGAGGAACATATCTGCCTTAATGTTTTCAAGAGACACTGGTCTCCTCACATAACTTCTACCCTTTGCGCTATGCATTGTCCACCTGGAGAAGATGTCCTATATGTTAATGGTCATTAGAGCGACCACCAAGAACTCATCTCTGTCGCTCACACCATACTGTACGATATGCTGCCCATGTAGTGTCTGGCAGTGACCATCCCACCACCGACTGTATCTACCGCAAGCTATCTGTCTAAGGATCCCCTGGCAATTGTAGCTGAGTTCTTATGCCTCTGGCACCGGTAATTGTAATTTGTCCATCCGGACTCAACCTGCATCCAAAAATTCATCCCATGAGGATTATTTTTTATCATTACACACCATATGTACTCGGTGTCCCAATGCCCTGAGAGCCAATATCTTATGCTCTGGAATCCTGTAATTTCCGAGAATGGAATCAATTTCTAATTCCCAAGAGCTTCATGGATGAAGCCTTTTTAGATTAAAAAAAATGATTTATTCAAACAATAAATGTTTTTTTAAATGGTTTTGTTCTGCCATTGCCATCCCGATACGGTGATAACAGAACAGCTAGGGTGGCGGTAAAAATCCTGCCGAGATACTTAAAAAGGCTTCAGCAACAGTAAGCCCTTTCATGAATTGGCGTTTTTTGTCGCTTTGGGTTTTGCTCCCTTTCATAAACACTCTCCAAATCCTTTTTCCAGGGACAATTCTGCAGCTGAGGTGCTAGAACACCCTCTCTATCTCTCTCTAAGACCGACCCTGACAGCTGCTGTGTTAAAAGTGATCTTCTTTCCTTCAATCTTCTATTCTCAATTACTTATGCATAGTATAGAGCATCAGACTCTAACAAGAGATCTTTTACAGAAGAGTTCATGGAATATAACAGATTTTGTCTACAGGATGTTTTTTTTTTCTTTCAAAAATGCCAAAATAGAATTCTATGCAAATGACTATATTTATGAAACTGAAAAGCGCTCTGTACTACCTAAGGCTATGTATGGCTGTGAATATATTTATGCAAAATGTTAATGATAGCCTTGATTGAATTATACTATAAACAAGCAGAACTTCCCTGTGAATGATCAATTACTTGGTCTTGACACACTTGTTAGGCTTTAAAGTAAACAGATCAGTTAATTGTTAAGAAAGTTGAAGGGAAATTGAATGTAACAATGTTATGTCGTGCTCGCTCCAGGGCGCTACCTCTCTGGGCTCACAAAGCAGGGTATCTGTGACGTAGGTGGAAGTGGCCTGGGGCCAAGCATGAGATTGTCTCTGTAGACAGCATTTGGCATTTGCATATAATGTATGGAGATGTTGTGTGTTCTCTCCCAGGCGGAGTGAGCAGTGAGGGGCCTCTATTACTAACTGGGTTATTTTGGGCAGCAGACATGTTTCTGTAGACCAAAATGCATTAAGACTCATCCACTGTGTCCCCTTGACCAGCTTCAGATGTTGAAATTACAGACAGGAAGTAAAATACCCTCATGATCAAGTCTAACCCAGACTAATTCAGATACTCTCAGAATGAACACTCCTTAATCTATGCATATAAATATATATATATATATATATATATATATATATATATATATACACAAGTTTAACCGTGCATGATACTCATGCATTCTAGTCAAATCAAGCTACTTAAGGTGTTTAAAAGGTTCTTGTCATGCATTTGGGCCTAGCCCAGGCCTCCTCAGGGGAAGAGCGTTACTTCCCGACGCAAGCGCCCTTTTTTAACGTGGTTTTGTCCACATGTCACCACCTCATCATTTTTCTCCATCACCTCATCCTTCATCTTCATCGCCACATCCTTCATCAAGCTACTTAAGGTGTTAAAAACTCCCCACTGTCACCCCCGGCAACCACCAACCACTCCCAACTGTCACTTCTCCTTCAAGAAATATATAGGTCAGTGTATAACTCTGCCCAGCAGGTGGCGCTGCAGCTTGGGTTTTTTTTCCCCCACACACGCCACTAGGCATTTATATAGTAGATATATATATATATATATATATATATATATATATGGAGAGAGAGAGAATGAGAGAGGAATTTGGCTAATAGTCTGCAGAGCAAGGCTGCAGACAGAGTTACACATTTGTGCAGCAGTGCATCTAGGTTGAAGAGATACTGGTGGAAGACATATGTGTGACAAAATAATAGCAAAGAGTGTGATTTAACTTACATATTTAGTAGAGGTTTAGTAGGATCTTTTCCACTACTAGCATTGAGAGTAATTAAACAGAACACCTGCAGAGTACTCCAAGGTGGGTGTGTCCTCTGTCCATCAAGTTAGGGAAATTTCCTTAAACTCAATTGTGTATTAAAGTGCTAGAAAGACAGCATTGATAGCCTGAATGTATACACATAGACAGTACCTTACTTCGCACAAATAGACTGTACTGATAAAGAAAGTGAACCAGTGACCTTCTGGTTAACCAATCTTTCTGATTCACCAGTGATGACATCACTTCTTTCCCTGCAGAAAGGAAAGACTGGGAGGCAGATTTACTAAACCTTCAAAAAAGGAAAGTGGAGGTGTTGCCCATAGCAACCAATCAGATTCCTGCTATCATTTTCTAGAATGTACTAAGCAGATGCTAGTTAGAATCTGATTGGTTGCTATGGGCAACACTTTCACTTTTCCTTTTTAGACATTTTAATAAATCTACCCCTGGGTCTGCTTGGACACATTGGGCCCTAGTTTTAGAGCATGTAACCAGCTCCAGTATAAAACGTGGATGTCCCTCGCATCCTAGATTATTTATAGTTAATACATGTTATTGTACATAACCAAAAATAGCTAAACGAGCAGTTTTCCCTGATAGGAAATAAACTTAAATAAAAAAACACAGAAATATGTATACATTTTCTTTGTGAAGACCCACAAATGTACATATAACTGCACGCATCGTTAGTATTCCTCTGATCATTACATGGTGCACAATATAATTTGGGTGGCATTTTGTGAGTTGAGTTAATTGTGTAAAAGTTGCTAGTAAATAAAGTGTGTTTTTCATCTTTGCCTGTTTTTTTCCTAGATAATACCCATAAATGAAGAAGAAAGATATTTATTGAACTATAGTACTCAAAGTGTCCTATTTTTCCTGAAAATAAAGCCCAATATAAAATTCACTTGGACAGATTAAAAAAAAAGTTACTTCTGGCAAAACCAACACAGAGCTAAATAGAGAAAATCAGTCTGGCCTACTGAGTGAGCAACTAAAACCTAAATTCCATACAGTAACCTATATCAACCAATACCAGCATTTAGCAGTCCACTTCAGCCATACTAATTGAGGCTGATATTTGATTGGGAACTATAGGTTATACTTAATTAAAGCTGATATCTTATTGGTTGCTATAGTCTATACTAATTAAAGCTGAAATCTGATTGGTTGCTGTAGTCTATATTAATTAAAGCTGATATCTGATTGGTTGCTCTAGTCTATACTAATTAAAGATGATATCTGATTGGTTGCTGTAGTCTATATTAATTAAAGATGATATCTGATTGGTTGCTATAGTCTAATTTAAAGCTGATATCTGATTGGTTGCTCTAGTCTTTACTAATTAAAGAGGATATCTGATTGGCTGCTGTAGTCTATATTAATTTAAGCTGACATCTGATTGGTTGCTGTAGTCTATATTTAATTGAAGCTGATATCTGATTGGTTGCTATATGTTAAAGCACATCATTGTACTTTGCAACAAATAAGTCACACTTGCCTTCTTTTTGGACCTCCCCACTAAGGGATCCCAGAGGGAGGGTCTAAGGGACAGGTGTGGGTGGTGGACAATGTGATTTACGGCATCATGGACCCATCCCCCACTGACCAATCACGCTGCAGGGCCTTGCTGAAACAGAATCAAGGAGGGTGGCCTATTCTGCCAGGAGTCCAGGGGGGCTCCCTAAATTTTGCTAGTCTCTGAGACATTCTAGGTGAGTGGGCAAGTATTGCCCAAGAAAGGGGCACATTCAATTCAGTGCAAGGTGCAGCTACATATCACCGTGCTACCCGGCTAAGTATATTGCTGCCTATTAAGATAAAGCACCTCCGAATATTTTTCTGCGCACTTCTATGGGGAG
This sequence comes from Mixophyes fleayi, assembly GCF_038048845.1. Lineage (NCBI taxonomy): Eukaryota > Metazoa > Chordata > Amphibia > Anura > Limnodynastidae > Mixophyes > Mixophyes fleayi. The sequence goes on from NC_134409.1 coordinate 11,038,327, forward strand.
CGAGGAAAATGGAATAAGGATTTCGTCTCGATGTCTCTACGTGGACTGTCCAGGAGTCACAATGTGCTGAATTGAATCTCTCCCTATAAATGCACAATAATCTACAATATTGACTCCTTTTGGTAACGTAATGTTGCAATATCATAGGCTTGGGTTTTGTTTTTAAAATTGTTATTTAGGGGACTTGAATGTCCTCACAGTTAGTTAGTTAGTTAGTTAGTTAGTTAGTTAGTTAGTTAGTTAATATTAATAAAACTGCAGCCTATCAATTCCACTTTAAGATGATCTTAAAGTGTGTGTTTTGTCATGTGTTATGTGTATATATTAGAACATCACTCTCTACGTAATACCTCCTTTTCTGGACACAGAGTATAATTAAAATACCAATAAGCAAAAGACCTGATCATCCATCATCTAAACTAGGCGCACACATCTGAAGCCGAACATGTACTGACAATAAAATTGTCAAACTGTAAGTTCCAGTCTCTGTAGATTACTAAAAGTATTTTAACTTGAGCTGGAATTTTAACTGAAAATGATCATTATGGAAGTTTATGAGGCTGTTTCGCAAATGAAGCATAAGTATGTATCTGTTTTAAAATGTGTTTTACACTCTGTAGCAATAATAGAGATTCCCTCAGCTGTCGCTCTGCAGGAAAACGGATAATAGGAACCATTTGAATGATAAAAGTCAAATTTGCATTAACTACTGCCAAACACTATACACTAACTACAACTGATTGTTGAGGTGGCAAAGCCTTTAAAATATACCTTGATGCATGTTTGCCACCAAAATAAAATTACTGGGTTACACATAGATTTTTTTGGGAGGAAACAAAATGAATGAATTATTACTTGCATTTATTGATCGCTCACCTTACTTTGCATATCGTTAATTGGAAAGTTACCTATGAATATTAGAACATCGCTGTGATTTAACAAGCCCATGAGCAAGAAATAGCTGGCAATGTTTTGGCCTGGGGGCAAACGTTAGTTAGTGGCCTGTGCGGCAGTATTTCCCCCATTTATGTGGAAGAATACGTTGTTACCCACCCATAAGGCAATGAACGTGTCCTCACATGGGTCTATCCTATCTACTGCTGAAGTCTTGCATGGAAATCCCCTTGTGTGAGCCAGTTAGTCTAACTAAAGCTCTGCTTTGGATCTATAGTGACATTTGCACGTAAGAGAGAAACCTTGCCCTACCTATCCAAGCCATTGACTGTTGAAAGAGTTAACTTTTAGATTGTCTTTGTTCACAGGAATGTCAGATGAAACTAAACAGTTTCTGTTTATAACTAAAACATACTTCGCTGGTATAGCTTAAAACTGTATTCTGTTACTTACTGAATCCAAGGTCTTATGACATGTATAGATAAGGGACCTGACCTGCTTATTAGCGAAATTTCTAGAAATACATTAAAATATCATTATACCCACATCTAATGTATTTTCTCTAGACTGTTTAGCTTTGAGATATGTACTTTTATATTCGTTGGCATAATGCCATATATTATACGCTTGCGCGATCGTGATATATCTTTGTAATCTAAACGTCTTAAACTGGTGTCTTTGTTCTACTAAATCACAGTTATTGCAAATACCAGACCTGTGTGTTTTTCACTTACTCTCCGGCCGGTCGTATTTATCTGATACACCTTATCTGATCACTGAATACTCAAGAAATAAAATTGATCCAGTGCACTATTGGCTTCCTATCCTGCCTGCCAGTCACCCCCCCTGCCCATGATAAATACATAAAAGTATACTTAAATTCCCTGGCCATGCAGGGCTTCAGTCAGAAGCCCTGCTGGAGATGTATAGTTGTTCCCCTATTAGGCTGCCAAACCGTCTGCTTATCAGATTGCCTTAAGTATAAATGAGTTTATGAAAATATTTAAAAATAAATATATCCTTCAATAGAATTCTATTCGGCAGCTCCATATTATGAATCTGAGTTAGGATACATATGAGGTTCAATAGTGCTCTATTTGCACCTCTTTTCTCAATTGGATATATAGTATTAGTGTCTTATTATTAGACTTCCATATCTGGGAGAGAAGTTATCCTAATGTGGTAATTATAAAAATATTGCTTTTATTGATAATTGATGTTTGATAATATATTTATATGGATTCATTAAAAAAATTAAATAAATTAAATCACAAAGTAACACACATGATGACAATTTAATTAGAGGCCGGGGCTGGATTTACTAAGAATCGAGTTTGGTGACGGTTTGAAACCGCCATTTATCTCTGGCGGTTTGGTGGTCTAAATCGCCACATTTACTATAGAGGCTTCAATTTAAAATGACTGGCGATGTATGGTGGATTGAAAAAGCTAAACGACAAAACTGCCGGAGGTTTGGATAAAACCGCCATCAAAACCGCCATCCAAAAGACAGGACAGGACAGTTTTAATACCTGCTTCAGAATGGCTGGATGGCTTAAACATGCTGTTTGAACTATTTTGCCATTCAGAACATAAGAGAAGCACCATTGACATTTAAATTAGGTTGGCAATCATTATTTATTGATTAAGGGGCAAAATTAATTAAATAATTACTTATGAGGGGAAAAAAAATTCATTATATTAAGGGGATAAAATTATTTTATTATTATATTATTCGGACAATATGTAATGACAAATTGTACAATATAAATAATTATATCCACCATTAACAATCAGTTAATATTATATATTCACATCTCCCACATAATATAATGTTATAATAGTGTCCCTTTAAAAAAATATATAAAAAATAAATTCCCCCATGAGTTAATATTACATTCATTTTGTCCCTTTATCAATAACGCATGGTTTCCCAAATATTTTAAATGTCAATGGCGCTTTCTCTTATGTTCTGAATGGCAAAATAAATTAAACAGCAGCAGTTTGAACAATCGCGCCATTCACAACCACCTCTTTTATTTTGGCCGTTTGGTTGGCTGTTTTGCGGCGGTTTTGAAAACCCCAGCTTAGTAAATCCGGCTGTTTGTATGTTCATCATTGTTAAAATCGGGGTGACGGTTTGTAAAGTGGTGGTTTTGAAAAATGTCAGTTCTGGCCATTTTGACGGCGGTTTGGGCTTTAGTAAATCTGGCGGTTTCAAAAAAATAGCCGAATAGCGGCAGTTTGAGCAAACCACCCTTTAGTACCTCTAGCCCCAGGTCTTTAAAAAAACGCTGATGGATGGAAAACGGATGCAATATTGTTTCTTTAAAATGAATTCATTAAATGTATTGTTTTAATTTATTCCTGAGATTAAGAGTAATGTTGAAGGCTAAAGGGCTCTTGGATTGTATCAGGTCACCCATCAGTGCTCTAAACTGTACTGATTTTGTTATCTTCTTCTGTTTCTTTTGGTCTCGGCCCGTCAATAATACTCACTAAAAAAGTGGTTTCATTCAATCTAGGTCAAACTCTGATAACCAGAAGTATATGCAGGGGGAGTATCACACATAGACACAGTGTAAAAGAAAAGATAAATCTAAAATTCAGTTACTATAATATTTTATTCCGTTTGTGGAAGTGAACAGGGTACAGCTAGGATTTAGGATAAGTACAGAGCTTATGGTAGTGGCGGTCGGCACAGGACAGAGCTGATAATGCAAGTATGGTTGATCAATAATATTATAGAATAATTCCATTTCTGGTGCTTCAACCTTCTGAGCAAGTTCAAAATTCGATCAAACAAGTTATAGTTCGATGGCCTATCCATCTATCACGTTAGAATCGATCTAACGTGATAGATACATTGAACACGTTCAACACTCAGTGAACATGCTACGTTTACAACTAATGTTCTTGACGGATGTCGCACAGGATCATAATAAACGTTGAATAAACTCGGACCTGCTTGAACACGCTGCAACAGTGGTTGAAATTTTGAAACTTGCAAAAGTTTGAGGATCTCGTTTGAGATTTTGAAACTTTTAAGCAGATTTGCTGAACATAAAGAACTGCTTTTCTCTAAATTCCATCTTTTGGAAAGAAACGCGTATACACTAAACTTCAAATTTAGGTGCACCCTGGGAACTCAGCAGTACCTGAGTTGTACCTAGACAAGCACCCTTGGGTTGCTTGTTTGTTCTGCTAACAAAATGTTGGGAGAGCAAGAAGGAAAACATGGCTCTAATCATATGATCATTATGCCAAATATAGCTTTGCCTCCATGTAAATCTGTCCTGTTGACTTGCTGGGCTCCTCAATGGGATTAATATTCGTGACACATACACACAGACGCGCGGTCAAACAGTTATATTGACAATGACATTTCAAACATTTAGCCGCCATCTGAAAATGTAATCACTGTTTATCTTTTACAATTACCAGCAGCATTCCTCAGCTTGTGATCGTGCCTACGTACATTACCTGTGCTGGGATTACTGGAATAGGGAGATTTACAGGGTAACGCAGGCGGAATTGTATGTTTTATGGGAACAAATAAACAAAGGCGAAGGAGATGCTCAGCCTGGTATTTAGATAAGCCTGTGGGCTTTACTCTACAGACGAGATACTACATCTCCCGTCATTATTAACAGACTCATTTGGGGGCAAACTGTTGTCCTTATTCTTGATAACAATATAACACTGTGGATTGTGGTAGTAATCAGTTATTATGGGCATAAATATATTTTTTTAACGTATTTAACAAATGTGCTGTGATTTATCAACACTACATAAAACCACATAGGGCCTGGCGTACCTCAGTTTGTTTGTTTTTGTGTAAAATACACATTTACGAACATGTGCACTAAAAATGCATACATATATGGCTGTATGCAGATTCCTGCATCTCCCAATAAGGGTTTGTAGTCCAAAGACAGAGTTGCTTAATGGGGATCCGCAGTGGGGGGCACGTGCCCCTTGATGCCTACAATTAGAGACAGATTTTTGACTTGTTTAAATGATGCTAAGAGAGGAGTTGGGTATTCAGCTGACTGTCTGCAGGGCAAGGGTGCAGACAGGGTTACATATATGTACAGCAGTGCACCTAGCTTCAAGATATACAAGTGGAGGACATATGTGTGACAACATAATAGTATAAAGTGTGATTTAGCATATTTTGAAGTGGTCGAGATTTATTATTCCACAGATAACAGCAGCTGACAGGGTGTGTCTGCAGTGAGACTAATCAAGCAGAGCACCTGCAGAGATCTCTTTTAAAAAGACCAGGTGGGAGTGTCACCTGTCCATCAAGTTAGGGCTGGGGGAGGAGTGTAATGTATTTAAGCCCGAGATGTTCATTATGCAGTGTGACCGGTGGCAACACACATTGACAGGAGGGGTTGGTCTCTGTTAATTTAGCATTAGGGTCCCAAGAAAGTGTGTTTAGCTTTGAGTTAGGAGCTACTTTGCCATCCTGACAATAAAAGCAAAGTAGAAGCCAGAAGTCTATTTCTATGCGGGACCCTGACAGCTAGATAATGTGGGGACAGACATGTGCAGGGATAGATGAAAGACAAGGGGAGGAAAAGAAAGGATATGCATAGCACATACAATAATGTATCTGATGTCTGGGGAGGTGCACACCAATTATGGGTCAACACCCTATAGACTAGGTCCAGCCCTGAAAAACATAGCCCACCCAGATCAGAACCCCAGGTCTCAGTGCTCCCCCTTCCTAGTTAACAAAACATCCAATTGTAAAAAAAAACAAAACAAAGAAAATAAGTTTTAAAAAATACCTAAGGCAGCCCCAGGATGTGCCGGCCTACCGGGAGAACTTAGACTTAACTTCCCTTTAACCAGAATACTTTATCCTACTAAAAAGGTTTATAAAGTGCTAAGTGCATGTCTTTGCAAAGAAAATTTAACTTTTAATACTGTACATGCTTGATTACCCAGACCTTATAATTAAAAATGATTAAATTGTAATAATGTTTTCTGACTTCCCTACGGAAATGTTTTAAAAAAGGACATTAAGTGGTCCCTGAAAAGTAAAAATTAAGAAAGAATAAAGCTTCTACAGTAAGCCAATCATAGATTAAAACATCACTTATTCATCCATTTAAAGGCTTGGGGAATGCATTTTGTGTAGAACATTTTTCACTCTGTAATTCTTTTATTTGCTAGCTGTAGAAGAGCCTGAAATAAATTGGTAACACGGAGGCCCTGGTATTTTTATTCAGCATCCTCTTGTGGGCTACAGATGGTAATTTAGGACACAATAAGGACATTCTACAGCATTTTCACAGTGTAAAGATTGAAGCAATGTACCTCAGAATTTGAGATACAACAAGCACACATATTATAGTTTCTTAACCATAACTTTGCCAGAGATACAAAACACTGTGTTTCCCTATTTGATACGATGAGCAGGAGTGTAGCCAAAGATATCTGGACCACTGGGCAAATTCGGAGCCAGGGCCCCCTATGTATCCTACAGTAAAAAGGATTCAAGCTATCCTCAATATCCCCAAACTAATCATTAATAATCGTTTCAGCTGTTACCTTTAACAGAGGAACAGGTAGAACATATTTGTATTCAATTTACTTCTAACCTCACATCAAGTGTCCAAGGTTGGGTCTTAAGAACATGCCTTTACAAAATCCTGACTTATTTTCTATGTTGATTGTCATGATGCTAAATGAAGGCGGTGGCCTTGTCCCTGGATTTACTGCCTATTTTCAGTATTGTCACTGTGTCAGATACTCCCAGGAGAGAACCTCCTGGCTGGGATAGCTATCGGAGACAACAGGACACAACCAGTCAAGTTACTTTAGACCTGAGATGATGGGTTGCTATTGACAAAGCTAATGTTGATGAGTTTGAAAGTGTCGAATCATGAGGGGCGAAGCCGAAGTTGACAAACAGGCAATCAAAACAAGGCTCTTGACGCACCAGCAGATAAAATACATTCCAACTTTGCTCATGTAAAAATTGGTAGGAGTGAGGGCCTTATAAAGGTTGCATACCGGTGAGATCTCTTAGCCCTAATTAACATGATCTTAGCAAAGTGCTGATTGCAATAACTGAAAAAAATGTGCAGTTGTCAGTGTTGGCGCGCATTGCCGCCTGTCGCCTGTAGGTGGTACTGTGGTGGATCATCACAAAAATGAAGCAGTTGAGAGTGGTATTTGCCCTGTGTGCTCAGTGCAAATGTTAGAGCATGAAGCCCTGGCTTGTCTCTATGTGATTGCAAAAGGCAAGTCAGTGAAAACTCCCCTGATTCTAGATATGCTTTTGGTGTTGTTCAGGATTATGGCTACCGTACATACTTCACAATCCCAGGCTGGAAATGGGGGTATATTATCATTTCAACACCGACACAGATGTAGAGTGCTATTGGCAACATTACAACATTACCCATCATATCACAACATAAGTTTCCCTGATTCTTAGTCAGGGAACATTAGCAGGACCACCATTTATCTTGTTTACTTTCTACTGGCAATTTTCATCAGGGTATTGTTCATGTCCAAGATAGCTTTTTGGACACTATGATTCAACATGCCAGAAACTATAACCGGACAAAATGTTGGATTTGTGCTATTGGGAGGCATGAATGTGTTCCCTGGGCCAGTCACTCGACAGGTTTCATATAATAGCTACTTCATTCTTTTACAATTACAGACTTTGCAGCTCATTCTCAAAAGAACACAACTTGTAGGACATGGCAACAGTGACAAGTTCTAGCATGTAGACAAAAAGACCAAAGTAAGGTCCAAGTATATAGAGAGAAGGCGCTCCGGTCCACTAACTGACAGTTTACAAATAAAATTTCCTATAGAAGATCAACATTAATTTTCTCATTTCTTGACAAAATACGTCTTTATTCCAGAGATCAATGTTGGCGACATATTAAAACCAATAAGGAGTGTATATAGAAAAAAAGGAAAAGTGAATTAAAAACCAGAGCAGACCCTTCAGTGTATATCCACTGATATACACTGAAGAGAACTATCAATTAGTGGACTGGAGTGCCTTCTCTCTATATACTTGGACCTTACTTTGGTCTTTTTATCCATATGGTTAAATCTATATTGGAAGAGTAGCCCCTCAAGGATATAGTTGGTATAATATCTTGACTTATTTTAAACAAGTTTAGTCCCATTCCTTGTGCGATAACCATCACTTTTCATGCATAAAGTTCTAGCATGTAAAAGAAATATCAGATCAAAACCAAAGACTTTACTAATACAACATATATTCATTTGGTACCTTCTGCCATTGTTTATACTTGTTTTATAGAACCTTCTCTGTAGGAAATAGTCAGTAATAATTCTATAGGTGCTTAGCTTAATCCGTCACTTTATAATAGAACAATACATATATAATGTTGATCTTGGCACATGGGGTAAGCACTTACAACAGGCATTATTTTTCCTGTAGATTAAAGAAATATTGGTGGTAGACGGATAAGCAAGCGGTTATTTGGGATACACTATGACAAGCCCTGCCCTCTGTAAGGATCACAAATGTTAAAGAGTCAATCTCACACTGTAATTGAGGTTTGTTTTACCTGAATACAATTTATGGTCAATAATGTAGGATTATATTTGCTTATTGCTTTTCTTTGTAATGTTATTTAAATATGTTGCTCCATAAAATCATTCAACAAGATGTGTCATTGGGCACTCCTGTCAGTCTTATTGAGGTGGGATAATTATTTCACAATAACTGGTGTTGTGTCCTAGTGGTAAGATATAACTATGACATATTAAATGTGAGGTAGCAGACACAACCTCTGAGTTTGCTCGGCTATGACACACAAAATTTTTGTATATACACAAAACTATTATTATGGTATATATTAGTCAAACTTTCTAAAAAGGAAAACAGATTCTACTTATTATTTTCAAGAGTGTACTAGATAAATAATAGCTAGAATCTGATTGGTTGCTACAGGCAACACTTCCACTTTCTCTCTATAGAAGGTTTGGATATTTTAGCTATGTCTAGCATATTCTCTCGGCTAGGCACAATTAAGCAAAGAACATGTTTAAGGTTACAGACCTTTTAAAGATTTGCAAATTTAGTTTAAGCCTAGAAAGATCATCAATCATTAAAGTTTCTACGCTATGGAACTTTATGGCAGAGTGCGTTCTAAACTTCCTCTGCAACTTATGCAATAAGTTTTTACCATTTCTCCATAAAAATAAACATTCGCTTGGCTTTATTTTTATTTTTTTATAAATGTCCTGGTATCTGTCATTTTATTGCGCACACTGGCATCGCATGGGAACATCAGGAACACGCTTTACAGTGAGGAATCCGTGGGAACAAGGCAAGTGAGATTTCATTACTGAGTTAGGCTGATACAGGAATTGTAAACCCTCCAGCTAAAAGAGGAAGATAATGCTGTGCTGGAGAGAACAGTGCTCGGAGAGATGTGTGTTACGTCATTGTCAGTACTAACATGCTTCCACGGCTTTTAAAAATAAAATAAAACACTATTAGGGGCCTATTTGCTATTCGTACATTCCCTGATTATTTATCAGCTGTCATCGCAATTTACTACTAAAGTCATGTCGGGACAGCGTTTCCGAAATTAGGCTGTCCTGGCGGTGACTTTTTTCTAAAGACAATTCCGGGTTCTGACTGCGCATGCACAGTGGTCATTTACGTTAGGAAGGTTGCCGGAAAGGGATCCAAAAGATCCCTCAACTGCAATGCTCTCTCCAGGAATGATTGGCCAATGCCACCTTGCGATGGCCACAACCATTGGAGTCTAGCTCCAGAAAGCTAAGCTTTTCGGACCTTGATAAATTTGCCAACTCCGCAGTCCCTATTGAGTATTATGAGGACTGCGGTTAATGCGGTAATTTGCCTAATCCAGGAGATATCTCCTATATCTTCTGTGTTAGGCTTTTGTTAATGGCCACTTTACTTAAAGATGCTTAAACCTGTTAGGCTGACGGTCTGATCACCAACCCACAGAACTAGATGGCGGAGGTCTTCACCTATAGCAGCCGCCTTTTCATTAGAGCTTGATGTGCTCACCGGTACTTAGATGCCCCCAGGACTTAGCTCCAAGTGTAGTGTGGGTTGGTAATGCAGGCCCATAGCGGTAGGCCAGGGGGCAGCAGATAGTCAGACAGTAGCCGAGGTTAAGGGTCACAGGCAAGCAGGGTAGTCAATAAAGACGACAAAGGTCGGGGTCACAGGCAAGGTAGGAGAGTCCAAGGTACAGGCAGGGGTCATACACAGAAAATCAAACAGAGTATCCACAGGACAGTGTACAACAAACAGGAGCAGGTCAGCAGGACTGGGGCAGAAGTGCTATAACTGGAAGGGAGGCTAAGCCCTCCCTGCCTTAAATACTAATGCTAGCCAATCAGGGCTTTGCCCTGTAATAACTCTCAGAGCCAGACTAAGGGCACAACATTAATTAATCAGCCCACATGCTGTAGCACAGCTCCCGGCTGTACTGAATGGTCGGAGCGCTGTAGTAAAAACCTTGGTGGCCGGCCGTTGCCCTGGCAACAGCCGTGGCCGAGAGACAGGATGTGACGTCCCGGTCGTCATGGGGACGGCCGGGACGCCAGCGCTGCAGGGAAATGAGTCGCGGCTCCTGACAAAACCATACGGTAAACACTGTTTTCCGCATGGTTTAGGACTTGATAAATCGGCCACTAGGAGACTATAAAAATGTTGTCACTTTAATCTATGATTATTTGTCTCCACCTATTAATACCTTGGTGGGGTCCCTTCTTTGCAAAACATCCTATGATCTTTTCAACAGGTCCTTATGCTGAGATAAGAAGAGATAAGAAGAGACTTCTGCTCTCCAGTTTGTATAAAAACCATTTAGTGTCAGATTGACAATTAACTTCCGGTTGGATGACTGTGCCGTTGACCAATCAGGAGCTTGCAGTCAATTTAAGTTTGGTGATCCCTCCTACATTATTCAGAGATCTTTACACAAGTTTACCAGTTTCCTATCTGATGATTGGCTCAGGGACACTGCTGAATAGAGCAAATTATTATTATTGTTAATATGTATTGCAGCACCAAATTGCACAGTACTTTCCAGAGAATATTGGACATTGACATCACTGAAGCTTACAATCTAAATTCCCTACCACTCAAACACACTCTAGGATCTACCGTCAAGAAAAGCAATCAATTACCAATATGTTTTTGGACTGTGGGAGGAAACCCATGCCGATGGGGCGCTGGTCAGAATCGAACCTGTTGCCCCAATGCCGTGAGACAGCAATGCTAACCACTGCGCCAAATGGTGGGAATCCAATGCATGGAAGAGTGAGCAGAGTTATAAAAACAAACATATGAATGTGGGAAACACCATTAATATAGACCAAGGTCTGTGTATTAATCAGTCAAATAAAGCTAAACAAATCTGTCCTTCATGCTATCAGATCAATATCTATTAACCTCTTACCTATTAAACACTAACTCTAACTCAGATCAATCTCTATACCTCTAACCTATTAATCTCTAACAAGAACCTCTTGTGTACTGTCTTAGCTGTTCGTACTAATATGCAAATTAAGTTGTACAGGTTCATCAGGTTTAAATGATCTAAACATAAGTAATTACTGCATGGTTATTTTAGTATATACATATATTTATATTCGAAATAATGTTGCCTGATCCTAAAGCTTAATGGGTGGCGCAATCTAGGGATTAGATGAAAAATCTTACAACACTTAACTACTTAAATATAATGGGAATAATATGTCCTTTGCTGTAAGGACAGTAAAAGTCTTGGAGGAAATCTTTACTACAGGTCATGGAACTCCAAGATGACTTCTAATATCTGTTTATTTTTTACAGTAGCACAAAAGTCCCAGTTTGAAACAAAAGCAGTTGTTTTTTTATTGGTGTATCCTGATATCTAGATGTGTTATTTAGGAAACAATGAAATGTGGATCCCCCCTGCTTCTTTCATAATCATTATCCTCATCATCTATTTATTTATATATAATTCCGCAGCGCTGTACAGAGAACTCATTCACATCAGTCCCTGCCCCATTGGGGCTTACAATCTAAATCCCCTAACATACACACACCAACCAAGAGAGACTAAGGGCAATTTAATAGCAGCCAATTAACCTACTAGTATGTTTTAGGAGTGTGGGAGGAAACCGGAGCCCCCGGAGGAAACCCACGCAAACACGGGGAGAACATGCAAACTCTACACAGATAAGGCCATGGTCGGGAATTGAACTCGTGACCCCAGTGCTATGAGGCAGAAGTGCTAACCACTAAGCCACCGTGCTCCCGGAAAGGGGGAAACGTTACTTCACAGCCCATCCTGATAACATTTAAAGATTTTCTTTCATTCTTTTCAACTTTTACGTCTATTCCCTAATATATTGCCCGGTGTACTTTCGTTTAAAGTATGTCCTACAGGAGTAATGAGAGTGAGGACTGTCTTCATTACGTGTAACTTTGTGTGTTTTTTTGTAGGGAGCCTTTCTGTAATGGAGAAGTGAATGGTTCAAAATTCATCACATTATAAATAGAGGGATGAGACAGGATCTCTGGGATTTCAGATAAGGTGGAAAAATCAACTCCTTTTGCTAGGAGAAAAGGGATGTGCCCCCCTCAACTTAAAATTCCTTCTCCACCCCTTTGACTTAAATAATCTCGTTCGGCAAAACAAGACCTTCTTCACACTCAGCAACAAATGCTCCAAATCCACAGAAAATCCTCCAAACAGAGATTGAAAATTCTTTTGCTGATAAGCCTTTCTGACATTTAAATTTCTCACTTATATCTAAAATATGTTTCATATATGTAGTGTAGCAAAGAAGCGTATTTGTCACACCTATCCAACATTGGGATAGGTAATAACCCTGATAGTCCACAGGAACAGGCTGCAAACAGGGTTAAATTCCTTCTGGGTCTCCCTTACAGCATATAAACACACAGGTGCACCACAGGGGTGTAATTGATTTGTTGTTTATGTGATTGGTTTGATGTGCTTGGGTGGAGAATAAAACACTCTAGTGTGCGACCGATGCCAGAGAGTGCCCGGTGTCTAGACAGAAGGATTGTGTCTAGTCAGAGTTAGGTCGCCTGGTGTCATCCTGACGGAAAGTGTACTGTTTATCTGTGATGTGAACCATAAAAACATCGTTTATTCAGCAAGAAACTGTTTGTTTCTGATATCTTCCAGGTGTCAGTGTCACATTAGCAATAATACCTTGTGAATAAAATGCATGGTTTCCTACGGCCAGCCATTGCCATCGTAGGTGTGGATATATACCAGCATGACTGATAAAGTAATGTCCATCCTCTCAAGTTCCATACTTCTTTGAAAGATGATAACCCATTTTATTTGAATGCAGGTTCCTAAGGAACATTTACTAAAGACAACTATGGGTTGACAGGGTGGGAGAAGCTAGTTTTTGTAGAAGCATGGCGTCCACCAATCAATACAGGTTCTGAGGGATACTGTAGATGACGATAAGATCGCAAGTAATGCCAACTGATCCACCGTATTGATTGGTGGATGCTGTTGATTGTGAATCACGTTTTACCTCTCACATTGACCCGCGTCGGCTCTATCACTTTGGTTGGCCAACTTGCTCAGAACAATACACAAGCAGATGGCTAACGCTCTCCCAACAACAGAAACAGAGGCCATCAGCTTTGGGCATTGTATAACAGGCTCTTACTATAGTTCTCTTTGGCAACAAGTCTTGGGAATGGGTAGAAACACAAGAAGGTAAAAGAGACGAGAGTGAGAAAGGAGGACTTACAATTTCTTTCTAAAATGACCAGGAACCCGTCCTCTCAAACAGACTTGCCACATTTATAGACACCAATAGACAGGGGCAGGTCCTACAGTGGGCTACCTTGGGCTGCGTCACTGGGCCACCTGTTTATTTTCCTTTAATATGTTCCTAACAGGCTGCTTAGTCGAGGGTTGGTAATGCAGGCCCATAGCGGTAGGCCAGGAGGCAGCAGATAGTCAGACAGTAGCCGAGGTCAAGGGTCACAGGCAAGCAGGGTAGTCAATAAACACGACAAAGGTCGGGGTCACAGGCAAGGTAGGAGAGTCCAAGGTACAGGCAGGGGTCATACACAGAAAATCAAACAGAGTATCCACAGGACAGTGTACAACAAACAGGAGGAGGTCATACGAGTTTAGCACCCTCGGACTAAAATTTGCCAGCGCTCCCCTGCTAATAGAGGTGAAAATTTCTGAGTTGTTTATCCACACTGATATACAGTGTAAGTATACTAAATAAGTTTCTATAAACCAATAATAGAAATCAATTTGAAAAATGACCTGCAACACACGCCACAGTCCTCAGAGACAGGATATAGCCAAGCCAGTGCTATGTAATTATGTACTTTGCAGCCTCGGGGCCACAAAATGCCTGCAAATGTCTAAATGTCTTGTGAATAAATGTGTATTTCTATAGCCAAATCCTGGTTTCAGATGGTCTTGTAGTTTTAAAACATGTCTACATGATTTAAAAGAAATCGAAAAAATGTTACTGTCTCTTTAAGTTAAACATAAAAATTCTTGTAACAAAAGTCCAATATATACATTACATCTCATTTTCCATTCAAAATTTTGCTGTTATTTTGTCATTCTCATTATGCAGATTACTTAGTGAGCACTAGACAAAATCTCCTTGGCTATGCACCCAGTTATGGCACACTAAAGGATGTAAACATCATTATAGATTTTATTCCTAGAGCCATACTAGATAGACGTAAGTGCTCTATAACTAGCAGTTAACAGAACTAACAAAGAGAATGCATAAAATAAATTATAAGAAAATGATATCAACAAACAATGGTACAATAATGTAGCTACTGTTTATTTCTTGGAAAGCTATTATAAGTACTGATCTCTATGGATATAATGTATATAAGCTCCTTCAGTCATATTATTTATTTTGCACTAGCATTTTCCCACAAGGCTGTACATATAGTATGTCACATACAAACACATTCTGATTTAGACAAAATTTGGGTTTAGCTAAGTCATTGCAAGAACATCATCATCATTTATTTATATAGCGCCACTAATTCCACAGCGCTGTACAGAGAACTCACTCACATCAGTCCCTGCCCCAATGGAGCTTACAGTCTAAATTCCCTAACACACACACACAGACACAGACTAGGGTCAATTTGATAGCAGCGAATTAGCCTACCAGTATGTTTTTGGTGTGTGGGAGGAAACCAGAGCACCTGGAGGAAACCCACACAAACACGGGGAGAACATACAAACTCCACACAGATAAGTTCATGGTCGGGAATCAAACTCATGACCCCAGTGCTGTGAGGCAGAAGTGCTAACCATTGAGCCACAGTGCTGCACATAAAGAACATGTTTTTTTTATCAATTCTTTGATGATTCCAAGAAAAATAAATAATTCTTTATCTTATCTTTGATTTGATGATGTAGTAAATGACACAATTATTTGTTAAAATTAAAAATGTGTTAAAATGTGCAAAGCTATATTACCCATATGCGTTAAGAAGCTTTGATTGCTAGTAAAACAAATCCTTTATTGTTTATAAACTATCAGGCTTAGTTGCTTGTGTAAAATATGGTTACAGAACAATATGCAAAATTGAAATGTATGCGGTGTAATACAATGACTCTCAACTATTGAATGGATTTTGCTTGAAGAGGGGGAGCTGCGTGCACCTAACAGTAGTGCACGCAGCATTGCCCATGTATATTATGGGGATAGGAAGAGTTGGAGAGCAGCCAAGCACTGTCTAAAATTATAGCCACGCCCCCATGCATGCTGGTCACGCCGACTGGCGGCGTGGTGTAGAAACCCCCCTCTACAAATCCTGCGTTTGCGCCTGAGTCCTGTCTACTCCTAACTCTGAATCTTCTTTATTATTCTGCCTCTTCCTTTTTCTGCTTTGTAGGGCTGAAAAGTAAAATTAAAGGCTACATTGTAGAATGTACTAAATAAATGACAGCTGGAATCTGATTGGTTGCTATAGGCAACATCTCCACTTTTTCAAACCCGCAGTTTAGCAAATATACCCCTAAAACATGTTTCAGGAGTTCCACTACCCCCTTCCCATGCAATAATATCAGTCATTAGCCTAGGAGCCAACCATGACCTGTGACCTATCTGTCTGTCAATATGACTGTCTATTTGCAGCACAAGTGATCCACTACAACTGAGATTGAGATCAAGAGACTTTCATCCCTCCATGAAGTCGAAAAGAGAAAATAACGCTGATCTGGGCAAATTCATTTCTCTTTAATGACAAAAATGTTTCATTAATGATTCCGAGTTATTCAAATCAATAAAACAGTATTCCAGTCTTTTTTTGCAGGTACAAAGTCATGTCATTAATATTTAACACTGAGTTCTGATGTCATAATTTCACCTTGCATTAGGATAACCTGAGTATGATAAGAAATAATACATCCCTTACTGTAAATTATTATGATATTAGAATTCTTTTTCAATTTGTTACTTGACCTAAAATCTTGTGTATTATATGGTGGCAGAACTCTAATATTCCTGTAATTTACAATAAGGAATATATTATCACCTATATTATATATATTTACAGATGACTAAGAGCAATCATCTATATAATTATTATAGATAATGATGTACTATACATGACCCCAGTGTCCTGGTAAAAAAAAAAGAGACCAAAAAAAATGTATTCCGCATGAATTTTGTATGAGCTCTGGACTTACTCCTCCAGCTTATAAATCTTATATGTGGTTATGAATCTTGCACTCGATGTGTTCATTTTTACAAGGATCCTGCTCTGTTTTCCATTCTGTTCCACATTTTTATTACCTGCTAGAGAGGCGAATAGCAGCAGAGAACTGATTGTAGTATTTTAGGAAAACCTAAATTTGTCCCTCCCCTGGGACGTTGTCTCTGTCCACAGTTTAATGGAGACATAAGAATAATGTATTTCTGTAAGTTCGTACGTTCATAGTCCGAGGTGCAGAGAAGATGCAGACGATTCGCACGGGGCGGTCACAAATATTCACTTTACATAGTTAATCATTCCTATTTGATGTGGTTTTGAAAACTCCTGACCTAAATCATAAGTTGACAATCATTCTTAAAGGGATAGCAATAAAAATAATAAAAGATAATTACTCGATATCAGCAAATAACTGTATTCTGTAACTGCTACTACTAAGTATAATAGTATCATAAAATGTTTTTTCGGTACTGATATCTTAATTTCAGGTACACCAGTTTGTATTACAAACTGGCTGAACCTGGCTCAGCAGTATGATCATTTTTAAATTGGGCTATACATGTGGGTGGCTAGATTGGACAGATCTGGGGTATATTTACTAAACTGCGGGTTTGAAAAAGTGGAGATGTTGCAGCAACCAATCAGATTCTAGCTGTCAATTTGTAGAATGCACTAAATAAATGATAACTGGAATCTGATTGGTTGCTATAGGCAGCCTCTCCACTTTTTTTTTTGGTGTTTGGTGCACAGCCTGAATGGTCAATTAAAACAGATACCTGTTAGTGTAAGTTGACCAACATACAGAGCACTTATTTGCTGATTATCCTTCCTGAAAAGGATCCAATTTTTATCAGATCAATCCTGTACTTGCACATAGATTTGGGTCCACATGTGTAGCTAAAGGGCCAATTTGCTGATATGTTATTGGTGTGTGTGTGTGTAGCAATCTGTATTGTCTGTGTAAAGGCCTATATCACACAATTGATTTTATTATAGATATGCGTTTCCACATGTCCCAGTATATATGGTTGAACATATTATATATAGATAGTAAGCTTTCAGGCTGGGACCTCTTACCTCTCTGTCTGTCTGTATTACCCAGTATTGTTTATTACTCTGTTTGTTCCCAATTGTATAGCGCTACAGAATTTGCAGTACTATATGAATAAATGTTGTTAATGATGATGATATAATACCTTTGGATCCCCAGAGAGGTGTGGCCTATCAGGGTGTGGGAGTGACTCCATGGTTGGGGGATTGATGGGTGTAGTTTGTAATGCTTCAATCGACTATATTGACGCGTTTCTCCGCCCCTTCAATGGGCAGTTTCATCAGAGGTCAGGAAGACGCCAGCAAGCTCAGAAACACCTTAATTTTTTTCCCTGTTTCATACATACACGTTTATTTGGGACAATACAATCCATTGGAACAATACATTCTTTTTGCACTTTATGCTGACAACGTGATTTAATCTCAAGGACTCTAATATGGCACCCGGAGTTATCATCAATCCCTGTAAGGTATCAGATGACTTTTTATTGAAGAGGAGACGATTCTGCACGCAACGTGCGCTTGGGCTCCTTGATTATAGTTCATTATTGCTGGACTTATTCCTTATTTGAGGTCACTATTGTGGTTGTATTTATAATATCTTTATACCTAGCGGCATTCAACTGGACTTTCTCCTATATTGGTTATTGAGTCTTTTTTAAGCTGCCATTAGCAGTTCTTTATCTATATCTGCAATTGTATGGATAATAGGTGGTACTCCATAAACTTTCTGAGCGTTCTATGAGTATTTTATTTATAATAAATATGTTGTTTTAAGATTTACCAGCTCCAACACGTTCTTTTTTTTCCTACTTTTGCATATATGTTTATTAAAATACAGCTTAAAACTTAAGCATAGACTTAATTCTCAGTGACTATTTTGCTGTTTCTCATTAATAATAATAATAATAATAATAATAATAATAATAATAGTAATAATATAATAATCCTTGAAGCAGGCTCACCACTCAGATTTTGATGGTTTCTGACCTTTGTATTTATATGCAGAGGTGATGAAAATCACGTCTCACAGAGGCTGAGGTATGCTCACAAGGGTCACTGCCATCTTGCAGCAATCTTTTGGACATCAAGTTAGCTAATTCATTATACGATCTACAAATCTAGATGTTCAAGATGATTTTCTGATAAAAGTCTAGTACGACGACTCACACCCCAGAAATGTTGCTTTGCACCCCTGGTTAAGAAACACAGGTTTAAAATAAGAACATATTTTGAATTTGAATTCACAGACTGCTTTCCAGACTTGCAGGTTTCTCCTGTGAGATGTAGGATTTGTTCTGACATGTTAGCTCTTGTGTTGCAGTAAATAGGTGCTTCAGCGGTAGTAATATCACTTGACATGCAGCTCAGACTGTGACACAAATCCCACAGTCTCCCGGCAGAAAGCATTCTGGGAGGGATTGCCTACTGAGAATTTTTAAGAGTTTTGGCAAACGGTGAACGCTTTATATAAATATGTGCGCACAAACAAATACATGCACATAGCGTACAATGTGTGCTCACGTGTTCGATAATTTCGCTGAGCTTTATTTCAATTACTTGTTACTTTTGCTACTGAAAAAAAAAGTTCCAATGTTCCGAGGGTGAAAATTCATAACTAGGTACCCAGAGTGATGTAAGAACCTTCTATAGTTGTTTCCAAAAACATTTTTCTGGCACTAAAACGTATAATTTCACTCCAAGGTCTAAATGTATCAAGCTACGAGTTTCCGTCGAGTTTGAAAAGTGGAGGTGTTGCCTATAGCAACCAATCAGATTCTAGCTGTCATTTTGTAGAATATACTAGATAAATGATAACTAGAATCTGTTTGGTTGCTATAGGCAACATCTCCACTTTTCAAACCCGCTGGAAATTCGCAGCTTGATACATTTACCCCCAAGACAATGAATAAGTTTCGGTCTGAACGGAACCTTGGAGCTGATCTTTTTCTGCAGAGAATTATATCAATTATAAAATCATATTTTATATTATTTTTGTAATGCTCTGTAGAAAATTAATAAATTGGGACAAACTCCACCGGCTTATATGACACCGTTAACTTTGAAAGTAATTAAGGGTAAAACAATCATAAACAGAAGTTCCACCTCAAGTAACCAGCTTCTGTTTTTACAGGGTAACGTGCAAGCAGGAATCTGAGAACCGTGTTAATTTATGACAGGCAAATCCTGTGGGCGCTGCACAAAAGAGGCATCTAATGCTTCACTGTCCCTAATTTTATGCTGCGCATGTGCTCCTAAGGGCTAGATTTACTAAACTGCGGGTTTGAAAAAGTGGAGATGTTGCCTATAGCAACCAATCAGATTCTAGTTATCATTTATTTAGTACATTCTACAAAATGGCAGCTAGAATCTGATTGGTTGCTATAGGCAACATCTCCACTTTTTCAAACCCACTGTTTAGTAAACATACCCCTAACTGTGCCGATATGCTCCCAACAGTCCCTGTTTTTGTGGGACTGTCCTGATTGTGGCATTGGGCCTGATTCATTAAGGAAAGTTAAGCAAAATGAAGTCGGTAAGAAAAAACCATGTTGCATTGGAGGGGGAGGTAAATTTAAAATGTAATGGCAGATTTATAGTTGGGGTAAGGCATGTCCTAGATCAACTTTAAATTTCACTGTAAAAATAAAGCTATCAAGTATTTGTGTGCTACATAAAAAAAACAGACAGTATTTTCCTTATGTGCAAAGTAATAAACTAATTTACACCCCTTGCATTGCAACATGGTTTTGTCCAGAAAACAGGAGTAAGAAAACGTCCTCAATTTTTTGCTTAACTTTCCTTAATGAATCAGGTCCATTGTGTTAATGTGGATATGGTTTGATCAAATCTGGGCTTGTTGTGGAAGATGTTAGAGTGATTTGGGTGCCTAATGGGTGGGGCTTAATTGTGTCCTGATCTTGCTTTTTAAATGTTGGGAAGTAAGCGACTGACATTTTGACTTCTCCATTTGACGCCCCTGTTTATTACATGGGAGGAAGAGGGAGGAATATATTAAGAGGCAGTAGCTGTACAAAAGTGGACAACCCATTTAAAGGAATTCTAATTTGTGTGTTTGCTGGAAATAGGGACAAAATAAAAAATACCCCTAAGAAATCCAAACATATATTAATATAAATGTGAACAAGCCACTTTGTGCCGTTTAATGCACACCCCTGGCTTAATGTTCTGGGAGGAGCCCAGTAGCTTTCTGGTACTTGCTGTTCATTATTTGGGGAAGCTGAATGCTGGAACCCAATGTACATACTGTATGTCCTCCTACTCTCAGTACTGTAACACCACAGCTGCCAAATGTCCCAACTTTCCAGAGATAGGGCCTGATTCATTAAGGATCTTAACTTGAGAAACTTCTTATTTCAGTCTCCTGGACAAAACCATGTTACAATGCAAGGGGTGCAAATTAGTATTCTGTTTTGCACATAAGTTAAATACTGACTGTTTTTTCATGTAGCACACAAATACTTGATAGCTTATT
This sequence comes from Mixophyes fleayi, assembly GCF_038048845.1. Taxonomy (NCBI): domain Eukaryota; kingdom Metazoa; phylum Chordata; class Amphibia; order Anura; family Limnodynastidae; genus Mixophyes; species Mixophyes fleayi. The sequence continues at coordinate 11,059,521 of NC_134409.1, forward strand.
TGTACACTGAAATTTAAAGTTGATATTTGTGTGCTACATGAAAAAAACAGTCAGTATTTAACTTATGTGCAAAACAGAAAACTAATTTGCACCCCTTGCATTGTAACATGGTTTTGTCCAGGAGACTGAAATAAGAAGTTTCTCAAGTTAAGATCCTTAATGAATCAGACCCATAGTCCCTATTTTTCATTATTGACAATATAACATTTTTTCTGTGTGTTAGATGCAACTCTTACTATTTATTCCTGCCCGTTAACATTATTTTTGGGGGGGAGTAGCATTTGAAATGCAAAATTGTGTGTACTACTCAAAACCAGTAAATGTGACATGATAGGAATTGTTGTCGTCCAGTATCCGCCACATCACAAGGTTGGATACATCACTCAGCAGTCAGGTGTCTCTAGAAAATATGTTAAAATGCTGGCAACTATATAATGGTTATATTCATCTACCTAACCTTTGTATGTATGAAGATGATGTTCTTTATTTATCTGCCGCTGTTCCACTAAAGAACATAGGATATTTAATACTTATTTAAGCACTTTATTTTTCCATTCTCACTATATACACAACTATTATCGCTCACCATGAATTGACATATTTACTTTTCTAAGTATTCATCTTACCACTAATTAGGTGATAAGTTTGCAGCACACGCTGCAGTGTTGTCATTGAGCAAATTGATCCGGGCAGATTACTTTCAGCATCTCTAGGGACTGTTGGTGCATCTGAAGATGACCACACACAAGACAATAGCCGTCATCTCCGATGGTAGTTACCTATATGCCCAATAATATCCTGTTGAGTTACACAGGATCATTATCGACTTTGCTAGGACCGTTCAGGGCAGAGCATTTCAATTATTTTATGTTGATTTTATTTATTTATTTTATTTTCTTTCTTTTCATTTCTTGCAACTTTGTCTTGACAGACACTTATTTGTTTCTAGAGAAAATAATGGATAAGGAGAAAGCGCTGGTTAGAGGGGCAAGGGCCCGCGGGCAGGCATGTAGAATGGGCACATGTAGATAGGCTATAGGTCGTTGCAGGGAACGGTGCCTTACCTCCCAACAGTCCTGAATTTGGCGCTATAGTCCAGATTCATGGACTTTTTCAATAGGTGGGGGTTTACATTAAAGTGGCTGGGGTTTTATCCCAAAGAGGGCATGGAGTTTGGGCAGATTGGTGATGTTACTTATCCTGTCCTGATTCAGATGTCTAAATGTTTGGAAGTATGGGTAAGGATTGAGTGGAGAATAGATGAATCTTCTGACAGACATCTGATTATATTAGCTGTAAATCGCTCGATCTATTCATATTTTTTGCCGTTATACAGATTTGTAAACATGAGTGAAGTTTTGTGAAGATGTTCACACAATGTTGGCGTTAAATGACAACATCAGAGCTTAAATTCATCTTCAGACGTAAGTCCTTTTGCTTGCGCCAGAACGGGAATGCAACTGCATGCTTTCATGCCCAAATACAGGTGTAAGTGCGGACTGATAGTGATGATTCCAGAACATGTGTTTGCAAGACAGACTATAAAAATGCATTTTATGTACAGCATGCATTAAGAACATCATCGGCAAACCGAGGAGGGGGGGTGCCTAATGCCTGGAAACCCCCCGCCAAACCTAGGGCACTGTATAATTGAGGTGGCTGGATCCTGCCCCTGCTTCACATGGCTCTGCTTGAAAAGGGAGATCTGCGTGCACCTAACAGTAGTACACGCAGCATTGCCCGTGTATATTATGGGGATAGGAAAGAGTTGGAGAGCAGCCAAGCACTGTCTAATATTATAGCCACGCCCCCATGCATGCTGGTCACGCCCACTGGTGGCGTGGTGTGGAAACCCCCCTCTACAAATCCTGCGTTTGCCCCTGAACATCCTGATTTATGTGTTTCATGTACAAAAAGTGAAAAAATAAATTGTTTTTAAACATATATTTTTATCAATGATTATAATATTAAGAGTTGTTCATTATTTTTTTTTTAAAAGTTTTCTTTACATGTGTTCTGATGGGACTTTATATTGTACATACGCATGTATGTATCCTGCAGTTTGCTGTGTCTGTCTACATGTGGGAAGTAACTATAGTCAGAGGTACTGACACCCAGATTCAAACGGAAACGTTTAGTGAGATCCGCTTGTATTTAGATACAGGTGTATGTGCGCTTTTATAAACACAAGTTGCGTTCACATTGCGTTCATAGATGAATCAGGCCCTGTATCTTTAAATCATGTCACCTCTGCGTGCAAAACCTTTGTTGACAGATGTCATGGAGGAGTGAGAGGTTAGAGCTGGGCACTTGAGCGAAATATCTGTGAAATATACTGCTCTGGGCCAGAATCTCCAGGAAGGGGGGGTTGGGCAGCCAACTGGTTGTGTTTTTATGTTAAATTGCAACGATAACTGAGTTTTTTTAGAAATGGGGCCAGAAGTAGGCCCTTTGCACTGACACTTGTGAGGACTTCATGTATACTTTACAAACATTCTACTATTGTAACATCATGTTGTTGCTTTAGCATTGATATAAAAATGATTTGCATGTGTGGTATAGTATACAAAACACCAATACAAGCTATTATGCTGATTTATGTGAGGGGTACAAGGGCATCCTTTCAGTTACCCCCCCCCCCCCCCCCTCAGGCTGCAGAATGGTGAGACCCCCCCCTCTGTCCCCACCTGTTTCCATGTGTACCTCAGACCCTCCCTATTTATTTTGCATTGCTATGGTTAATATGTTATCCCCTATTTGCAAGCTTGTGTGAACCTATTCTAAAATAATTTATTTTAATGCTGATTAATACTTCTTATGTGTCCTTGGAGTGTGTATACATTTAAGGGGGGGGGGTGCATATATGGGGGTACAGCCCACTTGCCATCTCTCAGTAGTTACATTGTGACACAGTGTAGCCCCCACACAGGGCTTTGGAGCTGGCTCTATGACACACTGCAGCGGCTGCTGGTGGAGAGAGGAGTCTGCAGAGTGCCGGGCATGCGGCATGAGCGCAGGGAGAGACCCCAATAGAAGCCCCCTAGGTGTGTGCAGAGGAGGTGGGCGGCGTGACGTCACTGACTGTGTGTGCGGGGGCGGCATTGGTGCGGGGGCAGGAGGGGCTGCACAGGCTCTGAGCATTGAATGAGCCCGGCGGGAGGAGGAGGCTGCTGCTGCTGCTGCTACCGGTGCCCGGGCACTGCCTGACCCGCTGTCTGTGACTGGAGAGACCCCTCACCCCCTCTCTTCTTACCGGGCACACATGCTTTGGAGCTCGGGCTGCAGCGCTGTAGTCAGGCACCTGGATGGAGGTGGGAGAGGATGAGCCCCCCACTCTCAGCCACTAGGTCCCCCCCTGCCGTGTAGGGTCTTCTTGTAACTGGTGTCATGTCTTACTGTGGACCTCAACTGCAGCTTGTCCCACTCCTCTGCCTTATGGGGGCTAGCCCGTGGTTACACCTGAAGGACACCGTGTAGACCCCCCCTGGAGCCGGTGCTGCTTCCATCTACTCTCCCTGCGGACCACCAGACCACTAGGAATAGCAGAACCTCGCCGGGCACTAATGGGCAATCTATCATCCCTCCAATGTGAGTATATATAGACCTGTCAGTCAGTGGGCTTTGGGGGTGAGGGGTGGGGGTCCAGGTGTCACCCAGGCCACACATTGCAGTGCATGTACCACCCTGGGTCCCTGATGTGCTTCTGAGAGATGTGCTGCAGAGAGATGTGCTGCACGCTCTCTGTCCTTATTGTACTGGAGATGGGGGTATCCATGGCCCGCCGGGTATCATGACATATCAAGGCTTTGTGTCTGATGCTGTAGGATAAATACACAGTGTTAAGACATCAGGACTGTTTCTGGGCAGCACAGAGAGAGAGGCTGCAGGGTCTGGCTGGTGATATACTGTATCTAACTGCTTTCAGGAGTGTTTGATGCTATGTGGATGTGATGGGAGCTATATGGGAAGTACAGCGAGGAGCTGTCCAAGGTGCTGAATAATAAAAATGGTTTTCTTACATAGAATTCCAGATCGAATACAGTCTGTATGCAAATTGTAATCTGGTACAAAGGAACAAATACCAGTACTGGAACTGTGGGGTGCTGTGTGAGTGTACCCTAATATCTAAGCCACTAGCTGCAGCTGTACTGGTTTTGTTGGTGGAGCTTAGGACAGGCATTGTACCTCTGGGATGATCTCACACACATCAGGGCTACAAATCAAGCTGAGGATCCCCACACACCATATGGAGGACTCACTGTGATCCTGCCTGCAATGAGGAGAGTTCAGGCAGTTTATGTCTGTTGACAGCTGGTGGATGGCTATTGGTGTGAGGCTAGGATGAAAATGCACTTTTTCTATTTAAAGAACCTGGGTAGTAGTTCCTGAAAATATCAGCTCTGCTCCTTCTACTGTACCCTCTTCCTTAGCATTCTACAGCTTCCTTTAGCAGAGAGATGCATGCTGCTACCTTAGTCCCATTGGGCCTTTGTGTCTAAATTTGGAATACGGATTTGGGCAATCAATGCGCACGCAGAGAGACGGTGATCAATCCTGGGCTTCTCCAAGGCAGCACTTATCCACATTGTATCAGAATTTCAAGTCAATTTGGGGGAGGTTTTGCAATAGTGTGATGGTTAGAACACCTCTGTCAAATATATACAAATGAGGATAAAATGTTTATATAGCAATTTAATTGTAAAAGTATATTAATATACCCCACTTAAATGCAACATGTCAAATGACATATATCTAGACAAACATACTGTATATATATATATATATATATATATATATATATATATATATATATATATATATATATATATATATATATATATAAACAATGAAATTGTGACTTGTGTTGGTTTGTAGCTTTTACTATTTGGTATGTATACATTTTATTGTATCCATGTTTCTTTGCACTAATTATAACTGTAAATTCATTGAAACACATAAGAAATGTCTGTCAACAGCAATGTTTCCTGTAATCATGGAAGCAGGCTAATTAGAAGACTGTAGACATTTTTATTGACAACGAAACATCTCAAATAACTGCTGTATCAAAGTGTTTTCAATATGGGTCAATGATTGCAAAAACTACTGGTTGTGGAATGCTTTTTGACATCCTCAATTAAATGATAATTGTTGACTTTTATATAGGGTCTCCTAAAATATGCACCGTAAGTCAAACATGGTACAGAGTGTTTGGGTAGGCATGGGGTAGGTAATCTTTATGTAGCCAGCTGTTGGTGAAATGATGCTCATTACGCTAGGCGATCTTCATCAGGCAATGGATTAAAGTGCCCCAGGCTTGTCTCACAAAGTTGCACTCCCGCTCAAAGTAAAATATTTATATATTTGGACCAGTGGTGGAACTACAACAATTGTAAGGGGTGCAGTGGCTATTTGGACCAGAGGTGAGGGGGCCAAACAATGCCACTCCATTGACTCCTACTGCAGGCATGGGGGCCGGTGAAATGAGATTGTGTAAATAATGTAAGTAACACACTAATGTTCCCCAAATATACGTGTTTGAGGGTTGTGTGGTGTGTCGTTTGTTCTTTATGTTATTAAAATGAACTGAAGAATACCACCATTGGGCCAAGTGAATGTGTGAAATGTTGCATGGGCGCATCATGTAAGTGTACCCCATGGTACCGGTATGTTCTTGACAAGGAGATACGCTATATGTCCTTGACAAGGAGATACGCTTAGGTTGGGGTGAGAGGTGTGGTGTATACAACCAATGGGCTTGGGGCTTCTGTGCAGAAAAACACTGTGTGGATTGGTGTATTTATACAAAGGGGAGGAGCCAGTAATGTCATAGTAACTGAAATAATTACAGACTCATCTTTTTGAATTGTATAAGATCCTATCAGGACCCTTCCCTAAGTAGGAGGAGCTTCGGCTGTCTGTCGAATTTAGCTTTTTTAACAGAGCTGTAGCGGAATGTCAGGTTAGACAGAACAAAGTATTGTATCTTCTTAGTTCAAATCTGAAAATTGCAGCTTTGGGATTTAGTGGTCCTTTAACCTGTGAAAGATCACGTAGTGTAACGACAAATTGGTGGTTTATATAAGTCTGTTAAACAGTGTTTTTTTATATGTGCAAATGTTTCCATACTGAAAGATGAAACACTCTGCACTGACCTAAGGTGGTACCGGCCTAATTACTCAGGAGAGGTAGGATTATAGTAAGCCCTGCTACTTTATATAACACTTGCACACATTATAAATGTAATAAAGTTAAGCAGATCATGTAAATCTAGGGCATATCAACTATACATGTTACATGGCTTCATTGCTATTAGTTTACATGCAGGGCCTGATTCATCCAGGAAGTCATTCTGAGCGCAACGTGCCTTTGTTTTAATTAGCGAGTAAATCGGCTCTGCATACTCCCGAATTCAACAAGGATCGGATCTGAAGATACGTGCGCTGATGAATTCGGGTGTAGGTCTGCAGTACTACACAAGACGCTGCAGAATACGTCCAATGCCTGTGTGGAATATATATTTGCAAAATAACGCACAGGAAAAATAAAGTATTGAACTAATGTCACCTGTTACTAATTTAAGCATTAATGAGAAAACTGTTAAAAATAAAATAGTTTTTTTATATATATTTTTCCCCCCATGAAATACATTTATTAGGATGATCTTAATATCTATTGAACTTAAAATACTTGTTTACAGTTGCTTCTGTTTACAAACACATGTTATAGCATGCATACAAGACTGTCATCACTACTGATCAGGACTTAGACTCGCCCTGTAGCTGGAGCAAGAGATACGGCAGGAAAAGAAGTAACTTTGAGATGCCCAGAGGTTGATTTGGACATGGCTGCGTGTGCTTGAGTTTGTCATGCCCTTATCGTACATTGACTAATGGGTGAACTCCCCTTCCCCGTCCCATTCTTTCCCATAAATCGTAGCCTGTAGTAAGTGTCCTTTGCATACGGATATGCAGTGAACATTAAATGGCCGGGTTCTTGGCATGCGCAGAGGGATTTTGCATGCGATACTCACAAAACCAGCAGATACATGAATCAGGCCCGCAGTTTTTACCATGCAACAATGCTTGTGAGATAATTCAAGTGAAGATAGATTGTAAGCTCTCATGGGCAAGGAACTCCTTCCTCTTGTCTTCGTCTCGTCTGCTGTCACTCCGCCCACCTATGCATCCTCCACTCTAATATCCAGCATTTTCTTTATAACACCTATTATACACCCTGCCTTTTATGTCCTATGCCAGTGATGGCTAACCTGTGACACTTCCGGTGTTGTGAAACTACAAACCCCAGTTATCTACTGGCAAAGCATGCTGGGGCTTGTAGTTTCACAACACCTGGAGTGTCACAGGTTAGCCATCACTGTCCTATGCAATTTTCTTTGCAGTTTACATGCTGTATTACGCTGTCGTGCCTCCAGTATTTCCCCTTTTTGCCCATTGACCCCTACATGTCTGTAATGTGCATTAGTCCCCCCCCCCCTTGTGCAGTGACAAAAATGCTAAAAGTAATAAAAGCGATATAGCATGTATAATTCATATGTGTCAGGATTTACACGGTAACCCAATAGTCCCAGCGGCATCGACATGGATGGCAGAGTATGTGACGTACAGCCCTCTGAAAGCTCAGAAGACGCAGTTTGTGGCCTGAACTTGAGAAGAGAAAGACAAACCACAAGTTCAATGCAAACAAAATGCTGACTCCCATATGATGACTATCACCAGGTACAAATATCATTTGCTGGGATCAAGAAAAGTAATGACCTTAATAAAGTTCTGGGACCATAATACATTTATACTATACATCCTGTTCATTTCAGGAAATGTATGAAATCTTGGAAGGTCTACTAATGTAACAGACCCTCCAACATCAAGTACCTTACACCCGCTACAAAATGCTGTACTTCTCATTTTATAAACTATTCTACTATTACAGTTTGCCTGTGTTGAAGTAATTAATTAATTTTTTGTTTGCTTTTTTTAAAATCAGATAATTATTTCAGCCCAAGTAACAACAATCTCAAATTTAAGTGGGAAGTTCTTAAATATTTTGTATGGGGTGTCGGGATCATGTTAGAGGGCATTTTTTAGTTCCACTTTAAACTCAAACTGACCTGGGGTATTGGAGAACCACGACTATTTCAGTGGGCAATCTCTGGTGACAGCAATATATACGAAATTGGGGTCTATGGCTTGAGAACTTCACAGAGCTTAATGGTCCACTGTCATGGCATCAAGTTCTGCTCAGATCTGTATAGGGAAGTCCCATATGATTATCGTATGAGAGTCACTTTCCCAAATAAGTACATAACGTAGGAAGCTACGAAATAAGAACTGAGATCAACTTGGGTCTATGAACCAAGGAAGTTTATAATAACTTGTTCACTATGGTGTCTCTTTCGCTCTCGTCAACCACACACCTCCACCTCACATCTGTGCTTTTATTATTAAAAGTTATTTTATTACTAACACATATTTACATAGTGCCTAGATATTGGGCAGCACAGTGGCTCAGTGGTTAGCACTTCTGACTCACAGCACTGGGGTCATAATTTCGATTTCTGACTATGTCCTTGTCTGTGTGGAGTTTGATGTTCTCTCCGTGTTTGCGTGGGTTTCCTCCGGGTGTTACGGTTTCCTTCCACAATCCAAAAATATACTAGTAGGTTAATTGACTGCTATCAAATTGACCTTAGTCTCTCTCTGTCTGTGTGTATGTATGTTAGGGAATTTAGACTGTAAGCTCCAATGGGGCAGGAACTTATGTGAGTGCGTTCTCTGTACAGCGCTGCGGAATTAGTGGCGCTATATAAATAAATCATGATGATGATGATGATTACACAGTGCTTTACAGAGAGTATTTAATGATCCACATCAGTCCCTGCAGCCACTGTAGCTTACAATCTATATTTCCTACCACACAGGCTTAGTTTCGGCAGAAGACAATTCAATTATCAGCATGTGTTTGGATTGGAGTTTTGGTTGGTGTCAGATTTATAGAGCTAAATACATAACCTCAATATACTAATAACACCTATATTTGTTGGCATGGAACTAAATATCCTTTTAAAATATATAACGTATCAGACATGGTGGCATATTTTCCACTGGGTGCTCACTGAAGGCAGAGAATATCTTTTCTACTGGAATCAAAGCTTAATCGACAATGCAGCCAGTACGTTTACACTTTATAAATAAATTGTATGTGTTATGGCATGGAAGATTTTACATGACTTGTCACCTGCGGGTGCGAGAATATGATTGTTTCTAACAATAACTGAACATATTGATCTATAAACTTGTACGACCTGGAGCCTCATAATTCTTCTTTTGTAGATAGACACTAATAATTAACATTTTTTTAAAAAATTATTATTATACTGTATATGTATTAAGCAGCACTTTGCAGAGACAGTTTAATTGTTTACACAAGATTTCCATTTTAATCACTTACTACCTGAAAGTATATATATATGGATGTACATACTGTATACTATTTATTATTGAAGTGTGTGTGTGTGTATATTATATAAGTGAAATTAATCGATACATCTATAGGGTTCTCTCTCAAGGGACATTAAATATTTATGTTTCTTAAATAATATTTTGAAATATACAAGGCTTTATTTAATATCTCTTCTGTAGGAGGTTTATCAAACCTTTTAAAAAGGAATAGTGTAGGTGTGGCCCATAGCAACTATTGTTCATCTTGACAACGATAGAATATGATTGGTTGCTAGGGGCAACACCTTCACTTTTGCTTTTAATAAGGTTTGATAAATCTACCCTTATATCCTTTATTTTTTTATATGTCTACCTGTGTACTTGGAACGCAGCTTCCTCTAATATAGTAACATACACTTTTATACACTATGCATCGGCCTACATTTTCTTTTTTGTCGTTTTTTTATTATATATTGTGATAGAAGCTGTGGTAAACAAGTTGACAGTAGATAGAGGTACCAGTTAGAGCTGCTTTTCCCTGGAGTGACTGGAGGAGAGTGAGCAGGTTCCATTCCTTAAGGCCAGTTCTGGTTTTCTGGTCTCCCGGTTAGATAACAAGCTAATTAACAAGCTGTGGTGCAGATATAAAAGCGTGGGGCAACCTTCTAGCTGAGTCTCACTGCCTGGGGATAGGGAAACTCGTGAGAGTGACCTATGATCTACAAGCTGGGAAATCTTGCCTCTTGTTATTATTGTCTTGTGTGGGCTGGATGCAAGGTTCTCCCATAGGTAGAAATTGACACATTGTATCTTTAATTACAGCTTAGAATTTTTTTATGGAGTTATTTTATTTCTCATTTGTATCCTGCACAATAAAAGGGCCCACAGCCCAGTTGCACTATATACCTGCCCAAGCTCGAAATAATGGGGGATCTCCCGGACTCCTGAGAGAGTTTGTCGCTCTCTCTGAATCCTGGCTGGAGAAGTTGGGGGCGGAGCCACCATGGAGGAAACACTGGGGAGAAGGATTTGTATTGACTACATGAGTGTGCTGGAGAGCAGCAGCCATTTTATTGTAGCACACCTTCTCCTGGGAAAGTTTGTCTACAGAAGGGAGTTGTGCTACAAGAAAATGGCTGCTGTTCTCCAGCACACAGGTGTTGTCATTACTTGTTCTTCTCCACAGTTTGAGAGAAGGAAAAATGGGAAAGAGGGGAGGATGGAGGAAAGAAATGAGTTGAGAGAGAAAGAGTGTGAAGAGAGGGGAGATTGGGGTCAAGGGAGGCGAGGGAGAGAAAGCGGTAGGAGAGAGGGAAAACTTGGTGAGAAGGGTGGGTGGGAGAGGGGAAGTGTGAGAGGGGTCTGCAGTAGAGATGCTCACTGACCACCGTGAACTGGTTTTGGTTTTGCATCTGGATTAGCTTTGTGTTTTGGTTTTAGCAAAACCACCCTTGTGTGTTTTGGTTTTGGATTTTTTTAGAAAAAGTCCTAAAATATGCTAAAAATTACATAATTTTGCTATTTTTTTGTTCCTACATTATTATTAACCTCAATAACACTAATTCCAAGTCATTTGCAGTCAATTTTGACCACCTCACAGGTCACAATATTATTTTCATACACTTTCGGACAAATACTGCAGCGACCTGGCTGGATGGTAAGCGACAGAGCAATGACACAAACACACGGCAGTTCCTACCACATCTAGGACACATTGGCACACAGCAGTGGCAGAAAAGATAAATGGTGCAAGATGGAATTGTCCTTGGGCCCTCACTCCCTCCAACCCACCGTTATGTTGGATCTTAAAAAGGAATCCAAAAATCGTGAGATCCGAGATCCGACGACGTAACGATGATGTTCGGATATGTTCGGTTCTCGGGCCTGAGCATCTCCAGTCTGCAGTATATATATATATATATATATATATATATATATATATATAGTGGTCTAACTGGAAATTTAGAAGTGACGGTATGAAAAATGTAATGGGAATCTAAATGAATGGAACTCAATAGTTGTACAAGGAAGGCAGTAGGAGAAGAGGTGGTTTGCTAGGTATGGCAAACCCCCTTATACAGCCCCACTTCGACCACTGTGTGTGTTTGTGTATATATATATATATATATATATATATATATATCACTTGGACCACAGGATGCAGAGAAGTGTTATGAAAACATATATTTATTTGTGATTTACACAGTGTCCTATATAAAATATAAGACACTGTTCTTGCATTTGGTACCACGTTTAACAGCAGTCTGAACACAATGAACATAGTAGTTTCATGAATAAAAGTGCTTCAGCGATACCTCAGGTGATTTGAGTAGCAAAAGTGACCTGTGGCTCGTGATATAATAATTAGGCCATCACGGTTGGCTTTAGATGTGACCGTGAGGGTTGAAGGGTCGGAGAGAGGCAACGTAACTGAACTGCCATGGATGTTACATACTGCAGCTGTGAGAACAGGGGCTTAGGATATGGCAAGTGGCAAAGGATAACAATTGAATGTTGATCACTTAATGTGGATGGGCTGCTGTGTCATGTTTGAGATATAAATAAGTTACATATAAATTTAGGGGATAGAGAACAGTGTTTGCAGGTGCAATAAAGAGGGGTGTATTGAGGACTTAATGTAGGGGGTGCAGAATTCTGTGCAATGTTTGGGGTAGTAGAATGTGTAGGAGTATTAGTATAGACAGCATGAATACATATTGCAATATGTGGTGTGTGTGATGTTATACTTTCCCTTGTACTGATACCATCGACAGTCAGGTTAGTGGGTTTAATATGGTGTCTGGTGGTAGGGTATGGTGTGACACCTGTGAGTGGGGAGGGGTGGTACTGCACTTGTGAAGGGTATAACAAACCTGTCCTTTAGTTCCTGCTGCTTTGCCTGTAGTGTCTATTGCTATCCGCTTGCATGAGTGAGCGTGTTCACCGGATTAAGCACATTATATATAATCACACCTTTACAAGTGCATTATATATACTCACATGCATTTAGTCTCTCCCAGTCACTAATGAGAGTGCGGCAGTGTTTGTTACCCCAGACTGCTCCTAAACCTGTCCCATCTGCCTCCATATTGACTACAATTCCTGCCTTGTCCTTCTGTGTTGTCAGCTGCTGCCTAGAAAAGGTTTTGGGGGGGGGGTCCTGGACTGTGGGTTCACTACTACACATCCATCAGTTCCTTACACAGGCTCCTGGTGAAAACCAGTTTTATCATTAATCTCCTGACCTCAGATATAGCCAATAGCTGGCACAGTGGTGGGTACACATGCCAATGAACAAATTAGTGTGTAGGGTGTAGGGTTATTGCTTTGAGTACTGGAGAAAGTTGGGGGAGAGTTACATTGAAAGGAAACGAGAGTTTTGAACCGAAGGGCACATTGGTGAATAACAAATTGTAACGTATATATGTGTGTTTTTATTGTTAATGTGGTTTGTCTGTCCATGTATTAGTACATTTTGTACATCTCTGTGTTAATGCAATGATTGTGCATATTATAGTGAATGTGTATGTCATACAGACAGGACATTACTCCTTTGCAGAGCAGGTGCTGCCTGGCTTGTTCAACTGTAAAGGAAATTTGCCCCCTATGCTAATGAGATACAATTATATAATTCCCAACATGAGTCTGTCTCCTGCAGCATGCATATGTAGGTAGTATTTTCCCAGCATGCACCCCTCGCATCGTAGTTTGTGGAGATACTAATTTGCAATCTTTAGCTGGTTCCTAATTAATTCATAGGTCACATTCTCATGAATATTGGAACAGGCCACAAAATGTCTGCCTCCGCTTTGTCTAGGTGAAAAGTGCACTTAAAGGAAGGAACTTTGTTTTTGCGAAAAATGTCTTACATAACTTTGTGGCTACATTTTCTACCTTATAGCATAGTTGCCAACATTGGCAGGTGGGTGTGTGGGGGTGGGGCTAGAAGAATTGTGCCGTTAGCCCCGCCCCAAAGCTGTCACCACACTTTTCGACCAATAAATCTAGGGGGCGGGACCACAATGACGCGCCCATGATGCCAACAAGCCCCGCCCCCTCCGTTTACTTTTCCACAACCGGTCGGCAATCGGGAGAATTGCCCTCTCTACCAGGAGACCAGGAGACTGACCCAGATTTCGGGAGACTCCCGGATATTCCGGGAGAGTTGGCAAGTATGCCTTATAGTCACCATTGGTTACTCCAAACCCACAAGAGTCTGAAAGCTCTACCATAGCATGCAGAACTATGAGCGGTGAAACTCCAGGCTGGATCTTGCTCTATGAAACATATCAGTGCAAATCTACAGCGAAAAGAGAACACATCTGCATGTCTAGGGTAGGGCTTCCCCTGTTTTGTGTTAACTGTGTTCTCATTAGTGCTAAAGGCCTAGGAAGGGCTAGGATTTGTATATGTTACTAATACAGGGACAACCAGCAATCCTCCTTATTGCTGATGATACATTTGCATTTTATAGTCGATAAAATAAATGTTTCATGCAGTCGTCTTTCAGGCAGAAATCACCTCCTACGCTTCTAAGAGAGAGAAAAAAAAAAAAAAAGGGACACAAATTGCTAGTACTGTCAGGGCTGTATAAGAATAGAGACATACCAATAACAGTACATTCTAAAGCTACAAATTACTGCAGGTCACAAAATGTGAGGCTCCATTGCTTTTGTTCTCTCTGCTTTCCCTTCCCATTCGGACTTGATTGCACTGTTAGCCGCCATCGAGTCTCTTTGCGGAAAGAACGCAGCCGGCAATGAAGACAATGTTACAGTGTAAGTTGAAAGAGGTCAATATTTTAAAGGAAAAATATAGTATAAGGTGTATTTTCAATTACTTTTCTGTGTTTAATGCTGCATGTGAGCCTATGTTACCCTGCTCGGGAAACTATAAGCAGGGGGCCTCCATCATCATCATCATCATCATCATCATCTATTTCTGGTCAGGTAGAATCAGAATGACATATTTTCCACAGTCAGGAATGTTCTCCCTGTGTTTGCGTGGGTTTCCTCCGGGTGCTCCGGTTTCCTCCCCCGCTCCACAAAAACATACTGGTAGGTTCATTGGCTGCTATTAAGTTGACCTTAGTCTCTCTATCTGTGTGTGTATGTTAGGGAATTTAGACTGTAAGCTCCAATGCGGCAGGGACTGATGTGTGTGAGTTCTCTGTACAGCGCTGCGGAATTAGTGGCGCTATATAAATAGCCGATGATGATGATCATGATATTTAGATATTTAGTACAGTAGCAATGGTAGTATAAACAGAAAATAGAATAATGACAGGTCAATAAATTCCCCAGTTTGACACATAATAAGGGTGGGCTAGAGAATAGTCACCCCTTGCAAGCAGGGTTGGATCCAAGGGGTCAACTACCAGGGTAGCGGACTGCTGAGATGCATGTAGGACCCTGCTCCATCTGTGGTGCCCACGGTTAACAGCGAGCTTAGCGAGGTCCCTGCTGTTTGACCACTGGCTCCATAGGGGATTTGATGGCCCAGAATATGTGAGCGCCAACCAGTATAGTTGAGACTTCAAAATGAAATTCTGTTCCGAGGGGAAGGGAAAGCTGATGTTGGCAGGAAGTGCAAAGTGATGCACAGTGGAGGAAAGGGAGGGGGGAAGGATGTCCCTACCTAGAAATTATGGGTGGGCCTTCAAAATTTGGGGTTCTCAAAATTCTAGTTCCCTGGCTGGAAAAATGTTGCCTGGGTCTTTATCCAGGGGAACATGGAAAAGGAAATTTTCAGTTCTAATTGAAAAGAAAAGCAGGTTCTGTACCTGTCACCCATTGAAATATGCAAAATGAGTATTCTACTTTATTTTTTAAGTCACTTTTTTGGTCCGATTATGTAAAAAATCGCACAACATTCTCTTAGTGTGGTTGAATTCTTCTTGTAAAAATAAATTTGATTTTTATGTGCTGCAGGTGATTCACGTGTCCTTGTGCTCATAGTTATTTCAGCTCTCTGTCAGAAAGCCTTACAGGTCTGTGTGGTCAGATTGTTGCTCCGAGCCAGGTAATCAGTCCTTACAAAGCATCAACTATGTGAAGGACTGGCTCTCCCAGACACTTATCTCTTCTGTCGGGCATCCTCCTTAAACTCAATATCTGACTGTTTGACCGAGAAAAAAAAAAATGTAAAAAAGTAAAACGAAGTTGTGAGTCCCATCTGACCAGCTTCTTACCGGTGCTAGTCAGCATGCTGACTACCCCGTCAACACTTACCCCAACGTCTTCACATCGAAGGGCTCCTGCCCGACCAGGCTCCAGGACGACTGATGCGCCAAGCGACTGGAAGCAATCGCGATAGATAAAGAAGCCGCCGTGACTTGATGACCTCACTGGCAACCATGACACATTTATCGGTGCTGTTAAGGGGGTAATGTAAGTATGCGGGCATGGACAATGTACTTTACAAAGCGTTGTACATTGTCCATGCCCGCATACTTACATTACCCCATTAACAGCACCGATAACAGCGTTGCGGTTCCCAGTGACGTCATCAAGTCACGCCGGCTTCTTCATCCATCGCGATTGCTTCCGATCTCTTGGCGCATCAGTCGTTCTGCAGCCTGGTCGGGAAGGAGCCATTCGCGTGAAGACATCGGGGTAAGTCTTGTTGGAATAATCAGCATCATTATTCCATACCCCACCCCTTCTTACATCTGTCAGTGAATCACTCTTGTCTGGTGATACTATGGGTCTGATTCATCCAGACACGTATTCTAAGTGCAACCCGCAATCAGTATTTTATGTACGTATTTAGGCTTTTCGTGCTCCCGAATTCACAAAGGCAGGGCTCTCAAGATACGTGTGCTTCTGACATTGGGGGCAGGTCTGCTGTGTGCTACTACTCCGAACGCAGCAGGATGCTTCCAATACCTATGTGGATTATAAATTTGCAAAAGAAAGATTTGCAGAGGAAATTAAGTTGCTTTGTCAGCTGCTGTGTTATGGGTTTTTTTTTTTTGCAACAGAGCGGCGAATAAAAAAATATTCTCCCCTCGTCATTAGTGGCGTTAGCCAACTAGGGGTACAAACAGCCAGGCAGTACATTGGCATCTCAACTGGTGATATTGTTTTTTTTTATCGTGTACAGACTGGCGCAAAAAAATATTTTCTTTATTTGCCACTATCGCTAGTAAAGTGTGTCCATCCTCTCTAATTAAAGGCCTTATTGCATTGGGAAGTCACAAATATCATGTTTACAGTACTGACTGTCATATACGTTATAGAGAATGACAATTTTCGTAAAGATATTATTATTATTATTATTATTGTTTATTTATAAGGCGCCACAAAGTTTCCGTAGCGCCGTACACAGTACAAACAATGGACCGTACAGGGAATAACTACAAAACAATAAACGAGTAGTACCAAGACTTCAGAGGCTCCAGGCAAGGCAAATATATTGAAGTGGAGCAGAAGATAAGGTAGCGAGACAGGAGGGAGGAGGGCCCTGCTCATACGAGCTTACATCCTATAGGGAGGGTAGACAGACGGCAGGCACAAAGAGAGTCGGAGGAGGGGAGCAAGTGCTCCCCACTACTGAGGAGGAGCGAAGTGAAGAGAGTGAGGGTGGAGAGAGGGTTAGGTGGAAGGCTGGTAGGCTTTGCGGAAGAGATGAGTTTTGAGTGCCCGTTTGAAAGATAAGATAAGTATCCCCACAAAAATGTGGTGTGTTGGTTTTGTAGATATGAGACAAATACAGGGCATGATGGACTGGTCAGCCCATGTGGTGAGGAAACTCGTGGATCTCTATCATTATTTTATCAAATCAGGATACAGAGTTCTCTTTATTTAACAACAACTTGATGAGACTGTAGTACTGCAAAGTGATAATTATTTACTCTCATCACATGGTCAGTTGGGGATGAAAATTTACCACAAAGCAACAAACTGAATTCTGGCTCAAGCAAAAAAAAAAAAAAATTCAAATGTGATCAGACCACCCCACATTGTTATATTGTGCAAGAATAGAAGCAATGCCGGTGCCAGTGGTAATGAAGCAAAGACAAGTAATGCTGATGCATCTTCATGCTCTTCCTTATTTGGGATTTATATAAATTGATGGAACACATTTATTAGTTGTACGCAAAGGTATCTGTGTGAGCTTATTCTGGCGATGTAGTCTCAGAATATGACATTAGACAGGGTGTCAGTAGAGGTCACCAGGGAACAAAAATCAGAATGTTATCACTGATTTGAAAGAAACATGGAAGACCTAACAAATCTGATTGCAGTTCCAAAAAGACAAATGTTAATTGTACACCTAGCACTGTTGTCCTTGCTGATGGTGATGGGGATGATGATGATGCACATGTTGATTGTTCTGGCATTGATTGTGCACCTGATAACACATGTGTGAAGTGCAAAGTGTAGGTTCTCAGTCATCATTGCGGAATGTTTGTTATAATTCCACAAGAAAATTTCAAATCAGTTGCAGCTATGCTCGCCAACGAACTCTGCTGTTTGTATTAGGCAAACGGGAAAAAGTACAGCAGGACGCATCCTAGAGCACTCTACCTAAATGTACAGTCAGCAGAAATTATAGCTTTGGAACTTATGTCTTTCGGGTGTCTTGAATCTGTTTCATTTCTCCAATAAATTATATTTATGAAAGCACAATGCAACACATTAAAAATCAACTACTAAAACACGCCTAAACGTCATATTTTAGTTTTTATGCTTTTTTATCTATTTTTTGCATTTTTGTGACCGTGCTCTGTGATTCCCAGAAACTGAAATATCTGTGACGACCCCTCCTCTCTCAGATGGGTGGGAGAACTTATCACCATGGAGATAATGGACCAGTTGGTACTTCTCAGTCAGGATAAATGCTCGCTTACATAGCTGTCGCTTGACTGGACACAATTTATGGACACAGATTCTTTTACTCCCTAATGTAGCTCCACATATTATAATTCGAAGGTCCACTATGACATATTCTGCTTTATGTTGCTGCCAATTTGCATTTCTATTTCCATGCCGTGCCTACATTGACAGTACTGTTTTTTGCTAATACAATTCTTTAACCTGATAACTATTCCTAGCTATCAGGATCTTCATGCACTCATCAAGCACCTGGTGTCTCACTCATACTCATACCTCCCAACTGTTATAGACTGAGAATCGGGACAAAGGTTTGTGCGCTGTCGCTTGCAAGCGGGGGGTATGGTCACAGGCTGGTATCCAGTGCTTCCAATGTGTTGGACTATCCTCACCGCTCTTCCACTATCCTAAAAGCACCCCTGCAGACACCAAGCATAGCCCCCCAACAGTCCATCCCATGGGACACAACTGTCATCATCATCATCATTTATTTATATAGCGCCACTAATTCTGCAGCGCTGTACAGAGAACTCACCCACATCAGTCCCTGCACCATTGGAGCTTACAGTCTAAATTGCCTAACACACACACACACACACACACACAGACAAACATACAGAGAGAGAGACTAAGGTACATTTTTTGATAGCGTCCAATTAACCTACCAATATGTTTTTGGATTGTGGGAGGAAACCGGAGCACCTGGAGGAAACCCATACAAACACGGGGAGAACATACAAACTCCACACAGATAAGGCCATGGTCGGGAATCGAGCTCATGACCCCAGTGCTGTGAGGCAGAAGTGCTAACCACTGAGCCACCGTGCAACTGTCCTGATCATTGTTAAACAAATTAAGATGGAATTTGAGGGTAATCTGGTTGCTTACTATGGTGAACACTGTGTTTCCTAGAGATTAGTATGGTACATTTAAAAGTCCAACCCTGATAGATAATGCGATTTGTCCCTCATTATCCGTCACTACAAAGAATATTCCGCATTGATGGGGCATTGTGTCGTAGTCACTTTTCTTGTTAGATATATGATGCCTATTGTCTGATGAAATGATAGTATCTATGGTGTGTGTTACAACCATCTTCCAGGTGTGTCTGTCACCTACACACAGTAGAGACAGCTGCTGAGCCCATAATCACCCTATTGATCTCCTAGGGCTAGAAGTCAACAAAATGCCTCATGCCTCTTATGATGTCACCAGCTCCTAGGCAACAAAGTGGCTGCCTCCTCCGTCTACAGACAATGGGTCCTGTTAATTGCATCCCCCAATATTCCTCTATGACTGTTGCGCTCTGTGAAAGAAAATTGCTGCAGTCGCTGAGTGAGGGTAATTGCACGCCAAAGCATTCAGCGCTTTTTTTTCTTAACCATGTATTGTGCAAGGAGGTCTTCCAGCAGGACCTGGCTTCTGTGAAGTTTTTGGATTTCTATTATAACAAGATGATAGTACTCAGCAAGGTGCTTTCTCCAAGTACATATTGACTATTCCTAAAACGTCCTTTGGAAACTCTGCAGCTTGCGGACAGCGAGCAGTGAATGATCGCTTGTGACTTGTCTCGTATGATGGATATAGACGATTGTACGACATAGAAAGATAATCCTTATTCATTGAGCTGCTTAGCTGCAATTATTTTTCTACTCACCGCATATTTCATTTTGCAATGTAAAAAAAAAAAGCAATTTGTTTTTTGTTTCAGTCTAACAAAAGGGTTATTAAGAGAGAAAACTGTGATATTAATAATATAAAACAGTGTATGTATATAATGGAATGGAGGGTAAATCAGGATACTGTACATAGATCCAGATTCAAAATGGGAAAAAAAAAGCAGCAACCTAATTGGCTGTAGTAGGTAAGAATGGACACAAAATAGGGTTTGAAAGGGGATAAAGGGAGAAAATATTTTTAGTTTCAGTCTGCTTGTCTGTTTAAATTTACATTATGTAACTTTATTATTTAAGTTTACAGCTACATTACTTGATGGTAGTATACATGATTTTTAACACCACTGGATAAGGCTTAAAGGACATGTTCATTTTATATACAGTATCTACCACACATTCCTGTAGAGTGAATGTCTCTAACGGACCAACCAATCAGATTCTAGCTGTGAACTATCTAGTACATTCTAGAAAATAATAGCTAGAATCTGATTGGTTACTTTTAGAAGGTTTGCTAAATCTACTCCCAAGGCCCTCTGTTATAATTCAATATCAGTCTGTGGCAGTTAAAGATAGCGGAAGAATTACACTTATACCACTTTCATACTGCCTCCCCGGCAATATCCCGTGTTGTTAACCCAGGATATTGCCGGGGCACAGGGCAGTATAGATAAGAAGATTCCCGGGTCGGGCGGGTTCATACTGCACCTGCCCGACCCGGGTTTTAGAAAAAAAAAAGTGTAAAAAAATGTTTTAATTAAAAAAAAATATATAACAAATGTTTACTTAACTTATTTTCAGCCAGCGGTGTCTCCGGTGCGTTGCCGGCTGTCAGGGGGACCTCTGGGTACTAAAATGACGACATTTTAGTACCCAGAGGTCCCCCTGACAGCCGGCAACGCACCGGAGACACCGCTGGCTGAAAATAAGTTAAGTAAACATTTGTTATGTATTTTTTTTTAATTAAAATCTTTTTTTTTTACTTCCACATTTTTTTTTTTTACAGTATGAATGGTGAGACCCGGGAATTACACGGGTTGCACCATTCATACTGCAGGCGAATTACCCCTCGCAAAATCCCGGGTCTAAGTCCCGGCATTTTAGACCCGGGATTTTGTGGTTGGACTATTCATACTGCACCAAGACCCGGGTTTTTCAGCGCGCCTCTGCAAAAACCCGGGTTTTTGGTGCAGTATGAATGGGGTATTAGTAACTCCCAGAGTTCAGAGGAGGACATCGGAATTATTAGGTTATCCAAACCTACTGCTCACGTTGTTTACACTACAAAGATATCCCTTGGACAGAATGCACTTCCTCTATATCGCTACTGTATATTTATTCCTTCTACAAAAAGCTATTCATCTGCAGGACTCGACCAAAGACATTAGATCATTAAGAGAGAGGATATAGATAATTAAATTGTTGGCACAGGGAACAAATCCACTTTGGGGACAGAAAGTTCATTTTCCTCAGTTTGGCAAAAAAGCAAACAATAAAAACCTCAAAGGATTCAACCAAGTTGTTCGGCTTCTTCCGGATTATTGCCGTTCATGGGAATTTCTGATTCTAACTTATAAATCCATGTTACAGGCGCAAGGTGCATGGTTACCATTAGCTGCCCTGCTTATTGCGAAGAATAACAAATCACTTATCACTGCAACTAGAAATATCGCAGAGGCAGCTGAACATTATGGGATCCGACCATATCGACCAGGAGGGATAGGATCTAGTCTCTGCAGATGTACACATGTTTGAGGTGGCTTGCTTGTGCGTATTGGAACTGAAAAGGCAGATTTGGTGCATCAGTCCCAATAACTTAACAAAATATATATTTATATTTAAAAAATATTTTTAAACATTAATGCATTTGTTGTGAACAGAAGATAACTCACAATATTCCCACTACGGAACAACGCTACATTGGGACAGTGGGGAGATATGGGGGGAAAAATGAAGATGTTGTCTGTAGCAACCAATCAGATTCCAGCTGTCATTTTATAGAATGTACTAAATAAATGAATCTGATTGGTTGCTATAGGCAACATCTCCACTTTTTCAAACCCGCAGTTTAGTAAATATACCCTATGGAGTGATATGTTAGGTTAACCCATTTCCAAAAGAGTAATATGCAAACAGGTAAAGGGGGTAGCACACATTGCTGCTAACAAAATATTTGTTGACCTAGTTTCGGTGATGTGGGCTGTGGGGCGAACTTTCACCAAAATATGGCAGTGTGAATAATATGTAACATCAAGAGAACTGTTTTGATATTCAAGGAATGGCAACATAATGCAGTGTATAACATATAAAAATGTGTTTCTGATTATGCTGAGTTCCACCTTAATGAAAATCACAGCTGTGTCATTTTCCTTATATTTGTACGGCAGTAATGTTATTTTGTGACCACTTGAGCCCCGTCTTCTTATTGGATGATGCTGTGACCCTTCTCCAACCACTGACAAATAAGCTTTTACAACTATTCATGTAATTATGTCTAATGTGATTTAAAATACTTGAGTTGATATGTAATTTTTAATAACCATATATTATATGGATCTGTATTAATATCACTATCAGACGTAGAACATCAATCATAAGCCGTATTATTAGTATCACCATATATGTCTATTTTATGATCTCCAAGAGATCCAAGTAGCAAGTGCGAGGGGAGTAGGGATGGGATTTGCGTCATCATGGCCCCTCCCCCCATAGCGCAATATCGTGATTCATGGCATCGCGAAGCAGTGTCCGGGATCATGATGATTATTATGCCAGTATGATTATTTCATCAGTGCATCTTTTAATGTCTTATTTATCTTGTCTTTCAATAAATGTGGTGTAATTTGTGGATAAACACCCTAATACAATTTAATGCATGAATACATCAGAGGGAGGCAACCTGTGGCTTAAAATGATCCATAACCAAATGTCCCATATTCCGGTGGTTGAAAATAGAGATGCTCAGGCTCGGTTCCCCGAGAGCCGAACATACCCGAACATAGCAGATCCGAGTACCGAGCCGACTTGGTACTTTTGCGCGCCCTCGGAATTGAAAATGAGTCAAAACATCATTGTTATGTCTTCAGATCTCGGATCTCACGATTTTTGGATTCCTTTTTAAGATCCAACATAACTGTGAGTGGGAGGGAGGGCCCAAGGACAATTCCATCTTGCACCATTTATCTTTTCTGACACTGCTGTGTGCCAATGTGTCCTAGATGTGCTAGGAACTGCCGTGTGTTTGTGTCATTGCTCTGTCGCTTACCATCCAGCCAGGTCGCTGCAGTATTTGTCCGAAAGTGTATGAAAATAATATTGTGACCTGTGAGGTGGTCTAAATTGATTGCAAATGACTTGAAATTAGTGTTATTGAGGTTAATAATAATGTAGGAACAAAAAAAAGAGCAAAATTATGTGTTTTTAGCATATTTTAGGATTTTTCTAAAAAATACAAAACCAATACCAAAAACAAAACACACAAGGGTGGTTTTGTCAAAGCCAAAACCAAAACGCGAACCTAATCCAGATCCAAAACCAAAACCAAAACCAGTTCACAGGGGTCAGTGCGCATCTCTAGTTGAAAAGGGTGTGACACTGCCTTAAATAGGTGTGGACCTGATTAATTGGGGTGTGGTTTGGAGTGGGACATGACTTAAATGATGGTTGGTGTGCCATAACCAGGATATCAGTCCTGCTGGGATTTGTAGTTCCACAACAGCCGCAGAGCCGCAGATTGCCCACCCTGATTTAAATAATAGTAACATTGTTAACCAGGGGCAAATTTGGCACGTTAATGATGCAAGTTACTTTCAGAATAATAATCTTTGCAATCTGAATTTGCAAGGTCTTTTTTGGATTTTAGGAAAACGGTTCCAGGCTGTCAATCATACAATCACCCCTGTTGTTGAAGGACCACTTGTCCCCTACACACCGCCATGAACCAACATGGCTGCCTCCGCTCCGTACAGCTGACATGTCAAAAACATGTTGTGGCCACAGTGATATGATATGTCTAATTGCTTATCTGACTCTTTTGTATGCTTTACACATCACAAAGCACATCCCCTTTAATTGAAATATCAAAGTATCATTTGCATATAACAATCTGGAAATCGTATGCTCATGTGACTCTCTTAACCTTGAGACACATGAAAGTAAACTGTGCAGAACAGATACAGTATCGCTAGATACAATGTATCCATGGCATTCAGGGGCGGGGGGGAAAGACTTTTATTTACCATGGCAACAGCTGCCTCAGTGTTCTGTACATATAATGCCCTAGAAATAGCATCAGAGAACATTCTTACTGGTGACGCTTCTGCGCGCAGTTGTACAAAGCATCTGAAGTGGAAAGAAGGGAGAATTGCACACCTGTTCGCGAATCGAAACGCATCTGCCATTATTAAAAGGGGATTTAGTGTTTAAGTGGATTCTCTTTCTTACAAAAACTGAACGTATTGATCTCATGGTTCCTCTTTTGCAAAACATTTGTTGTAGTTCTTGTACTGATAATGCAAAGCGTATAAGTCTATACTGTCTTTCAGAGGGGTGAATTTGTGACAAAAAGAGGTATCTGCGTCTTCACAAATCATTTCTTATTTCCTGTGAGTTGGAATATCTGTAACCTGGTGCCAAGTTGCCGGCCTTGCCTGATCCACTTCAATATAACCCCTACTGTTACCCCCATAGTGACGCTTGATAAGCCATCAGGAGGGCGGGAGTAGAGATGAACAAAGTTACTGCTAAATTCTTCACAAATTGATTGATTTGATGGCAGAACAGCCCGTTTCGTAGAGGTTAATAGATCTGGGGATGCAACCTCCAAGTGCTGCTTTTACTTTACAATTACGCAGCATGTTTTACCATGTACTGTATTTGTAAATACGCGTTTCGCTGAAATTTATATTGTAGAGGGGAATTCAATTCCCCCCAGAATAACGTTGCGCTAAGTGTATTACTGTTAGTATGGTAATTTTAACACAGATTTCTCCGCGAGCAAAAAGCTGGCGTTGAAGTTACCATATAAATGGTAATTATGTGCACTATTACCGTAATAGCGGTAATAGTGCGCAGGCCACCTTTTCAAAGTAACGCGGCCAACTGAATTCCCCCTATGAAATGAGCCAGAGCCACAATGATCCTTAAATTGTGTTTTGTGACTTTAGCCTCTAGGAAGTGCTGCCTATCCACAAAAACAATGAAGAATGACGTAGTAAAACTAGATCTGCATGAATGTCTGCTGCGATATTGACATTTTGTTGCAACGTCATTTATCTGTACTAACACTCAGTGCTTTATAATCCTCTGGTCCTCGGCACCTGGAGTACTGCAAACGGTGGGATTTTTTTTTCAGACTTTGGAGGTGTTAGAGTTGGGCCCATACACAAGACAGCAGGGACAGAAAAGTGAAGATGTTGCCCTGACCAACCAATCAGATTCTAGCTATCATTAATCTGGTACATTCTAGAATATGGTAGCTAGAATCTGATTAGTTGCTATGAGCAACACCTCCAGGGGCAAATGCAGGATTTGTAAAGGGGGGTTTTTACACCACGCCACCAGTGGGCGTGACCAGCATGCATGGGGGTGTGGCTATAATTTTAGACAGTGCTTGGCTGCTCTCCAACTCTTCCTATTCCTATAATATACATGGGCAATGCTGCGTGTACTACTATTAGGTGCAGCTCTCCCTTTCAAGCAGAGCCGTGTGAAGCGGAGGCAGGGTCCAGCCACCTCAATTATACAGTGCCCCAGTCTTGGATGGGGGGTTTCCAGGCACTAGAACCCCCCCCCCCCCCCCCCTCAGTTTGCCTATGACCTCCACTTATCCCTTTTGGAAGGTTTGATCCATCTACCCCTAATGGCTTATCTAGGTGAGAATTATGAGAGAATTTTCTAACACTGCATTCAGGGTACAATGTGTCAGGAGAAAACTGTTCTGAAAATGCTGCAGTCACTGAGATCTTCTGCGGGTCAGAGTAAAATGTAACATTCAAAAAATATAGGAATGCTAGTCAATTATGCAACTGAATTCTATTTGCCTATACAATATCAGGTTTAAGCATTGAAATCAATCTCTACTGTGACTAGCTTCACTTAATATTATAATCAGTGTTTGCAGTTTTATCCCAGTACCATTGCAGTCATGCGTGACAACAAAATTTTGCAGAACGTCTACAGAAAGCAATGTCCTAGAAGTGGGAGTGATTTGCACACTTCTCTGTTGTTTAGCAATTAACAGCTTCGCTCTCAGTTTGAAACTAGGCAACAGTGTTTCTAAAGACAGTCAAAAATAATATATTAACTCATTCCCTGGTTGCTTTGAAAAATATTTACTCCCAAGCAAACAAAAGGATCAATAGAATACAAGGTTGTTCCTTTGTAATAGAACAGTTTACAAACATTTACAAATATGTATAAAAGTGTCCATACTTTCTCATAACATTCAAGAGCGCATCAATTACACAGAATGCTGCTCTGGTGTCCGTTGTCTATTGATCTGAGGTGTAATTACCATCTTCAAAATGCAGCTAGACAGCACCTCAAAATTGGGAAAGTCAAGATTTACACATTAGACTTTAATGCAAAACCCAAGTGAATTATCAGTGCCGGAGAATGTAACTTGCACAAGTTTCCTGCGTTGATCTGTCACTCAATTTTCTCTTTTAGCAGCTGCTTGTTTTTAAGTATCGTTCCTCTAGTCTACACTGTTCAAAGGTGTTAACAAAAATAAAAATAAAAACTATGGGCAGCACGGTTGGCTAAGTGGTTAGCACTTCTGCCTCACAGCACTGGGGTCATGAGTTCAATTCCCGAACATGACCTTTTCTATGTGGAGTTTGTATGTTCTCCCCGTGTTTGCGTGGGTTTCCTCTGGGTGCTCCGGTTTCCTCCCACACTCCAAAAACATACTAGTAGGTTAGTTGGATGCTATCAAATTGACCCTAGTCTCTCTGTCTCTGTCTGAGTGTGTATGTTAGAGGCAGGGACTGATGTGAATGAGTTCTCTGTGCAGCGCTGCAGAATTAGTGGCGCTATATAAATAGATGATGATTATATGTTAGTATTGATGCTCCCTCTCTCATAGACCCTCGTGATTTGGGAGTTATCATTGCTGGTGCCTGTAACCACTGTTTCTCCTGTAGAAGTTTGTAAGTAAATGATACTTATTGGCTGATTATTAATGCAGATGATTGTACAAGCTGCGGCAGCTGTCCACTGTGTGTCATTTGCTTTCAAACTTCTCCAGGTTGTTTTGCCAGGAGGAACAGTCACTACAGACTCTGCGGCTACAGGCTACTCTTTACCCTTAGAAATCTTTAACTCACAATTCTTAGTTTCCCATAATTTTATTTTTTGACACACCCAAAATACTAGGCCCAGCTCTCCGACTTTAAGTCTGACCCTTTTATTTTTTGCCTATTGTGATGACAGTAAATTTCTTTCTGCCTCAATTTATCAAAGAAAAGGGCGTTCAACTCACTGGCCTGCCAGTGAGTTTAAAAATATTAAACAAAGAAAAAAAAATTAAAAAAAACTTTAGGCATAAAAAAATTGCTTTATACTAATAATAAATTATTTTTTAAAATGATCTTCATCTGTTATCAGCGTACTGAAATGGAGATAACAGGGGCTGAAGAAGTGGTACAAGTATCGTCGCAAGACTTGTTAAATAGAGTTCCCCATGCTAAGACAAGGGGAAGACATTGCCAACAATGGACGCCGAATCATACCGCCAGCGTGTTTTACCGGCCGCCATAGCAGCGATATCCGTTTCATATTTGATTTAGTTTTTTATCTCAAATATCTCAAGTTCCACTAAAATTTGTATCTGCTGAGGCTTTGTTTGTTAAATAAAAATATAACCCATTTATTTGCTTTGCTATTAAATGAAAGCCTGATTAACGTACATCACTTTCCAACAGTTTTTTTTTATTATTTCCACATTAGATCATCAGATTCTTATTAGTAAAGCCACTTACTAACACTTCTCTTCCTCTGGATTTAGCCTTACGTTCCAGAGTTCTGTTTCACATAAATACCAAATGAATTGTCTAATTAGCATACGTAACTCAATAAATGCAATGTTTTTACAAGGCAAGATTCCTGCTAATGACTTTATAGATAGCACAGTGGAGTGAAATCATATTTAAACTTTATTTTGCCTATTAACATTATAATAGCATTTGAGCAAAAAATAAAATGTTAATGGGTGTCCTTGAATAACCAAGATGCTGCATCACTGAAGTCTGAAGTGCGTTTTGGAACAAAGCTTCTATTTATTTCAATCTGCGGTTTTTGGCTAGTGATGGGCTAAATGGTCCCATCGGACTTCACAGACGTCCCCAAAAAGCGTAGTCCTTCTGTCCCCGTATTTTTACGTTTTAACTTTCTATTTCACGCAACATTTCAGCCTAATGGAAAAAAACAAAAAAATAGATTCCCCTGTGAGCCGGGGATCAGAGACTGCTCACTAATTTATACCATTACATTCACAGATGTAGAAAATAATTGCAACAGTCACAGCTAGGAGGTGTGAAGATTTGGAAGGGCTGACAGTGTGAATTGCAGCAGTATATATAGGATATGGATCTGAGAACTCTGCATGAAAAATGTATCTGATAGGAGGGGTCAGAATTCGGCAAAATTAAAATGAGAACCTTGATATTTGCTAATCCTGTGTATTTTCAAAATAGTAGTGTTAATCTTACCTCACCAACCACTCCTTCTCAGTCTCTACTCATGATTCTACATCCCCCCTCTTCCCCTACCTGTTGGCGTTCCTCAAGGTTCCGTTCTTGGCCCCCTGCTTTTCACCCTCTACACCTCCTCCCTTGGTGCCCTCATCCACTCCTTTGTCCTCCAGTACCACCTCTATGCTAATGATACCAAAATGTATCTTTCATTCCCTGTTCCCCCTCCCCCCCCCCCCTTCCCTTCTGTCTCGTGTCTCCTCCTGTCTCTCGGCCATCTCATCTTGGATGTCCCAACGTTTCCTTAAATTCAATATTTCCAAGACTGAGCTTATAGTCTTCCCCCCTTCCAGGACTCTCCCACCTCCCCCCTCTCTATTTCTGTTAATAACACTACCCTCGTGTCTGTCCCTCCAGTCCGATGCCTTGGGGCCATCCTTGATTCCTCCCTCTCCTTTAAACCTCACATTCTGTCCCTCTCAAAATCCTGCTACTTCCACCTTCGGAATATATCCAAGATACGCCCCTTTCTCACCACAGAAGCTACGAAAACCCTTGTTCACTCGCTTGTTATTTCTCGCCTTGACTACTGTAAACTCCTTCTATCTGGCCTACCTCACTCAACCTTGACCCTCCTAAGTCTATCCTCAATGCTGCTGCAGCCTCATTTTTCTCTCCCACCGCTCTGTCTCTGCAGTTTCCCTTTAACGGTCACTATATTGGCTCCCCCTGGCCTACAGAATTAAATGTAAACTCCTCACCCTCACCTTTAAAGCTCTTAATCAATCCTCCCCTCCCTATATCTCCAATCTCATCTCTACCTACACTCCTAGCCGCCCCCTCCGCTCTGCCTGTGACTGCCGCCTCACTACTTCACTGATCACCTCCTCTCACTCTCGTCCTCAGGACTTTGCCCGGGCTGCTCCCTAGCTGTGGAACGATCTTCCATGTTCCATCAGGTTAGCATCTACTCTCAAAGGCTTCAAGCGTGCCCTTAAGACTCATTTCTTTATTCAAGTCTATCAGTCCTCCTCCTAACTCCCTTGTCCTGGCTCTCTCCCCCAGTTAGTACCACCCTATTTGTGTCTTCCCCTTTCCTTTAGGATGTAAGCTCTCAGGAGCAGGGCCCTCTTTCCTTGTGTGCTCCTTCTACTATTCCATCACCCTCTGTACCTCTTGGCCTGCTTCCCTAGCCCTGTTTTCTTAAGCTTCGGCCTTCTTCTCCCTGAATTCTACCATCACTTTCACTATTTGTCCCACAAATAATTTGATGTGCTTTACCTTGTTTGTATGTATTTTTGTTCTTTCTGTATCATGTTGTGTCTTGGGTCTCTGTTTTCTGTATATGTAATATACGGCGCTGCGGACCCTTTGTGGCGCCTTATAAGTTAAAGATAATAATAATAATAATATGACATACACATGCTGTGTGGGTGCATTGCTATCAGTTAAAGGGCACCTGCCGTCTACACACAGTGGAGGTGTCTGTCCTGTGGGATGAAGCAATTTTCATGAGAACGCACCCTACCAATTCCCTAGGAAACAGCGTTTCATAGACATTTTCTTGCTATTGGTCCGTTTATAGGACAATTAAGGATGGCAGACAGACTTACACTCCACCCATTGTCAGCCTGAAGGTCCAGTTTTGGTGCCAGGAACCGTTTTGTTGCATTCGGCCCATGATTGTTTTACACAGTCTTTAAGTTTATGGTTGTATGCAGTAGTAATTTTATAATTACCATTAGCCCCGTTGGCTGAGCCCTGGGCCCTGTCTACATAACCTGTTTCTGTGCCTGTACTCTAGATCGCTTATTACGAAAAAAATATATATAGAAAAATATTATACATAAAAAAATATATATCTATAAAAATAAGTAAAAATAGATTTGGTTATTAACTAGATTCCTGGGGGTAAATGTATCAAGCTGTGAGTTTCTACGGGTTTGAAAAGTGAAGATGTTGCCTATAGCAACCAATCATATTCTAGTTATCAAAGTGAAGATGTTGCCTATAGCAACCAATCATATTCTAGTTATCATTATTTAGGTGATTCTGCAAAATGACAGCTAGAATCTGATTGGTTGCTATAGGCAACATCTCTACTTTTCAAACCCACCTGAACCTCTCAGTTTGATACATTGGCTCCCGGAGTCATTTCTTGCACTTTTTGCATGTTCTTGTTAAAAAAACAAAAAACAAAACTAAAGCTGTTTTAAAGTAATGTGTTGTAACATGGATTAAAGTGTCTATATCGGTGCGATGGGATGAAGTCATTTACTGCAACTAATAAACTAAGAACCTTTTTAAAGCCCACCCCATCCGTGACTCTGGGGGCTTCTGCATGCAGCCGTTTTTCCCAGGGGCTCGGGCAGTTCTGCTATACAGAATCGGAAAATTGATTTTGTTCTTGGCGTCAGCTGAAAGAGGAGAGGGGGAACCCTGTAAAGAAAATGGGGGAGAGGGAGGGGGCTGCACTTCCAGCATTTACTAGCTGGCAAAACATCTTGAAGGTGGAATTAAATATGTTTGATATGCTGTTGCTGAGACTGTTTTAAACCATCTTAAATGTTCTCTGTTTAGTCAGAAGTGCATTCAGAAGTGTCTCCAAATTGCTGTAGAAGTCTGTCTCACAAGTCGCTGACTCTGATCAATAAACTGGCCGGGAGACTGCAGCAGACTTTAATGTCCCTCCCTCACCTGTTTAAATATCAAGCAGATGAACTATAACAGAATGTTCCTTGCTCTCGGGGCAGGTAATAGAATATTTCCGTCAGCCCCAGGCTGCGACTGTGCGAGGGGCTCTCTCCGACCCCATTAGTTAACGTCTCTCTGTCTATAAACCTTCTATTGTGGTAATTATGTTTTATTTCTATACCAGTGATTTCAGCTGACACTGGGAATCGCTCGGCTCTCTGCTCCCAGCCTGTATGGAAACGAGGTCTGCTCTGTCCTGCCTCCCTGGTATACTGTATCATATGTGATAACATGGTATAGTGAATCCTAGAGCTGTAATATGCTATTATATATATATAACATTACCGGACCTCCAAACTGCCTGATTTGGGCAGGACAGTCCCACCATCCCAACAGTCAGCACATTCGTCTTCACTGCCAGGAGTATACAGGAACTGTCAAATACGCTGTATTATTAATGAACCAACTATTAATGGCAGATAGGAGCTCTGTCATAAGACCATTGAGGGCATATTCAATTACTTTTCCGGTCCGCGGGATCTCGCCGGAACGGCCCGCGAAGTTAATCCACGATACCGCAATAACGAGGATTTTCGTTCGCAGCCCATAGGGTTGCGTACGAAAATCTGCGTTATTGCGGTACCGTATTACCTGCAATACTGCGCACTTTTCATGGTAACACGTATTACCACAGAACAGAATCGTAATTGAATATGCCCCTTATAGAGTCTAAGGGCTAGATACACTAAGAATTGAGTCCAAACCGCCACATTTACTATAGGGCGGCTTGAGCCTTCAATTTAAAATGACTGGCGATGTATGGCGGATTGAAAAAGCTAAACCGCTGGTGGTTTTTTCCAAACCGCCATCAAAACCGCCATCCAAAAGACAGAACAGGACAGTTTTAATACCTGCTTCAGAATGGCTGGATAGCTTATACATGCTGTTTGAACTATGTTGCCATTCAGAACACCTTTGACATTTAAATTAGGTTCGCAAACATTATTTATTCATTAAGGGGCAAAATTAAGGAAATAATAACTTATGAGGGGAAAAAAAATTCATTATATTAAGGGGATAAAATTATTTAATTATTATATTATTCGGACAATATGTAATGACAAATTGTGCAATATAAATAATTATATCCACCATTAACAATCAGTTAATAATAATATATATTCACATTTCCCACATAATACTGTATAATGCTATAAGTGTCCCTTTAAAAAAAATATTAAAAAAAAATAAATTCCCCCATAAGTTAATATTAAATTCATTTTGTCCCTTTATCAATAAATAATGATTTTCTAAATATTTTAAATGTCAATGGCGCTTTCTCTTATGTACTGAATGGCAAAATAGCTCAAACAGCAGCAGTTTGAGCAATCTCGCCATTCGCAACCACCTCTTTTATTTTGGCCATTTGTATGGCTGTTTTGCGGCGGTTTTGAAAACCCCAGCTTAGTAAATCCGGCTGTTTGTATGTTCATCATTGTTAAAATGGGGATGGCGGTTTGTAAAGTTGTGGTTTTGAAAAATTAAATTTCTGGCCATTTTGACGGCGGTTTGGGTTTTAGTAAATCCGGCGGTTTCAAAACCGCCGGAAAAATAGCCGAAAAGCGGTACATTTAGCTCTAAGTGCCTGATTCAGAGTGAGATGTACGCCTGTTTGCGTAGTGTACCATTTGCTTTATTTTAACTTTATTTTACCTTTATTTTACCTTTTTTTTTATTTTGCTTTATTTACTGCACGTACTCAGAGAGTAAACGTACGCAGGATACGGTGGGAAAAAGCGTTTTTATTTGCAAGCGGTCAGGCGGGTGATGACCGATGAAGGAGCACATAAACTAGCCCCCTGCTTGTTATTAGAGGTTTGCGAATGATCCACAGACGCTTCTTGAGACTTTAGTAGTCGCTCTGCCACGGTTACAATTTGCCGAGTGTGTTGTAGCAAAGAGGAAAACATTTTTGTGGGCACGTCGTGAAGTTGTAGCTGTGTAAAGTAGGTTGTTCAGATTTTATTGAGGCTTCATAACATTTGTGTTCTAACATATAAAATAAAAGGTTTTTATAAATGATGCAGCACGGTGGCTCAGTGGTTAGCACTTCTGCCTCACAGCGCTGGGGTTATGAGTTCAATTCCCAAGAATGGCCTTATCTGTGTGGAGTTTGTATGTTCTCCCCGTGTTTGCGTGGGTTTCCTCCAGGTGCTCCGGTTTCCTCCCACACTCCAAAAACATACTGGTAGATTAATTGGCTGCTATCAAAATTGACCCTAGTCTGTCTGTCTGTCGCTCTCTCTCTCTGTCTGTGTGTGTGTTAGGGAATTTAGACTATAAGCTCCAATGGGGCAGGGACTGTTGTGAATGAGTTCTCTGTACAGCGCTGCGGAATCAGTGGCGCTATATAAATAGATGATGGTGATGATGGCAAGTCATTCAGACCTGGGCGCATCTTCGGCTGAATATGGGGTACGTACACTTCCATACAACTTTTTCAATAACAAGTTGCACTTATGCCTTGTTTGAGTAGGGGGTATAAGTATTTTTGTATTACATTAGACTAATAGAATTCCGAATAGCACATAAGCTGCTGATCCGAAGCTCCATGGAGATTGTCCATTCTTGCACATTACGATGTATTTCTGGTTCACTTCTCCTCTCTGTGATATTTTGTGACACCGAGTGTCGGAGAATGCAGATCCTCTTTGGCCGCTGAATCTTTAATTTTCCTGCCTGGCCATGTTCAGTGTCTTTTGTATCGCTGAATTCTGCTGCCGCTTCATCTTCTGTGGAGGTGCTGAGTATTCATTGCCTGTGCTACAGAGTTACAAGTTCACATTCTCAATAGACAGATGCTCCTTCAGTCACAGGTCAGGAGCTTGTGTTCTGTATCTGAAAAGTACTCTTTTCAGTTATATTTTACAGCATGAGAGGCGGGTAAGGAGGCTTCACCTGATCGGAAAAATACAAAGTAAACGTTGATCATGGGAATGGTCACAGCAGCAGATGACTGAGACGATGTTGTCCTGTCCACTTGTGTGATTGTGTAAGTGAGGACAGGGCTGTTTGTAACAGGGGCAGTGACATTATGTGAGGAGGGGAATGGAGGCAGCAGGAAGCCACAGTCTGACAGTTATATAGTGGAAGCAGGGTCCTCCAGCAGCACAGAGTATATCAGGAGATTAGTGATGTGTTTTTTGAGGACTGAGAGTTATATAGTGGAATGAGCAGGATCCCCAGCAGCACAGAGTATATTAGGAGATGAGTGATGCGTTAGTAAGGACAGGGCTGCATGTGTCAGGGGCAGTGACATGATGTGAGGAGGGGAATTGAGGCAGCAGGAAGACAGAGACTGAGAGTTATATAGTGGAAGGAGAAGAGTCACCAGCAGCACAGAGTATATCAGGAGATGAGTGATGTGTTAGTGAGGACAGGGCTGTATGTGACAGGGACAGTGACATGATGTGAGGAGGGGAATGAGGCAGCAGGAAGCCACAGACTGAGCGTTATATAGTGGAAGGAGCAGGGTCCCCCAGCAGCACAGAGTATATCAGGAGATGAGTGATGTGTTAGTGAGGACAGAGCTGCATGTGACAGGGACAGTGACATGATGTGAGGAGGGGAATGGAGGCAGCAGGAAGCCACAGATTGAGAGTTATATAGTGGAAGGAGCAGGGTCCCCCAGCAGCACATAGTATGTAAGGAGATGAGTGATGTGTTAGTGAGGACAGGGCTGTATGTGACAGGGACAGTGACATGATGTGAGGAGGGGAATGGAGGCAGCAGGAAGCCACAGATTAAGAGTTATATAGTTGAAGGAGCCGGATCCTCCAGCATTACAGAGTAGTGATGTGAGGTTTCTGTGGTGTCAAATGAATCTCTATATGAAATGAAGTTCATACCTCTAATTTGTTTAATTTATTAATTTATAACTGCTCTGTTTAAAGGTCTGCCGTATCTTTAAAACAGCAGATAACGATCATCAAGTGATATCTTTGTTCCATCCACTCAATTAGTCTGACTCAGGCTAACCACTCTATATAAATCAATCTCTGCTAATTAGCAATACAACAGCTGCCTATTACATACATTTCGACCTGACCCCTTTTTCAGTTTGCTGGTCTCACTTACTTTCCAACTGCATTGACTTGGACTGAAACAGTTAAATTGATAATAAAAAAAATACCATTGAACACAAAGTTACAGAATTTACACTTCATTATTCCTGGTGATTGATGGATGGATTTTGGGGCCACGCTCTGCAGCCTGTGTCTGCCTTTTTATGGCGCTGTTTGTAAATAACACCTCGACACAAGGACCGAAATGGTTTTCTGCAATAAGCTAAATTGCGAAGCCGCATGGGTAACCAATTCTTATTGCATTGCGATTGAATTGGATGATTGTAATCAGAGATTTTTGTAATTTGCCCCTAATGATCTGTTGACTGTTTTATCCCAGATCCTGGATTTAAATTGTGTGGTCAGCATTAGTGATAATCCTTTGTTATTCATCAGAGACTGGGGAAAATGCACTGTTGGCAAATACTTGAGTAGGAAAAACATTTTTGCAGTACAGTTGAACCTGTTACAAATTAGAACTATTTCGATTTTATTGATATTATTCTGGAATGCAACAAACCTTCACTATATCACACATGATATCCGATATACATTGTCACATTGCAACAATGTTCTTTAATGCTGCACCTTATTTTGAATGCTTTTCTCATTGACCTGCTGGCTAGTGGAGCAGTAGTGGCATATAATGTATTCTTAGGTATTTAATCAATGCCAAACCTAAAACACTTGATTAATATATTAGTCAGCGATAAAGCCAATGATGGGTTTCTTTTCGCCATCACTGTCTGTTTGATTTATCTGTCATTGATTAGAAAAACTGTTTGGTTGTAGCTAATTGCATTAGGCAAAACTGACATCTTCACCTGACAAGTAATCCAAGGATGTGGCCGCCTATATTAGGCTCTCAAACAGCTCTGCTTTACCAATCACAGCGTCAATCTGTTTGTCATGCTCTGGTCAGGTGACCAAGCAGACAATTATTGGGTCATGTGACTTTGTGCAAGTTGAACATTTGCTTAGACGGTTTATTGAGTGAACTGCAGACCCACACTTCAGGTGACTTAAAGGCAGGTAAGCAATGAGGAAGGCAAGTCAGATGCTTGGTTATATATGGACAGTAATCAGTAGCAGAAATAAAGAAGTAATAATACCACTGTATAGGTCATTGGTACGGCCTCATCTAGAATACTGTGTTCAGTTCTGGAGGCCATATCTGCAGAAGGATATAAATACATTACAGACTGTACAAAGAAGGGCAACTAAAATGGTGCATGGCCTACAGCACAAAACTTACCCGGAAAGACTAAAAGTTCTTACTATGTATAGTTTGGAGCAGAGAAGGGAACAGGGGGACATGATAGAAACTTTCATATATATCAAGGGTTATAACAAGGGGAGGAGGGAAACATTCTACAAAGGAAGAGACGTATTAGAACACGAGGACATGTACTGACACTGGGGGGAAGAGAAGTATTAGAACACGAGGACATGTACTGACACTGGGGGGAAGAGAAGTATTAGAACACGAGGACATGTACTGACACTGGGGGGAAGAGAAGTATTAGAACATGAGGACATGTACTGACACTGGGGGGAAGAGAAGTATTAGAACACGAGGACATGTACTGACACTGGGGGGAAGAGAAGTATTAGAACACAAGGACATGTACTGACACTGGGGGGAAGAGAAGTATTAGAACACAAGGACATGTACTGACACTGGGGGGAAGAGAAGTATTAGAACACGAGGACATGTACTGACACTGGGGGGAAGAGAAGTATTAGAACACGAGGACATGTACTGACACTGGGGGGAAGAGAAGTATTAGAACACAAGGACATGTACTGACACTGGGGGGAAGAGAAGTATTAGAACACGAGGACATGCACTGACACTGGGGGGAAGAGAAGTATTAGAACACGAGGACATGCACTGACACTGGAGGGAAGAGAAGTATTAGAACACGAGGACATGTACTGACACTGGGGGGAAGGAGGTTCAGAGGAGATGTGAGGAAAAACTGCTTCACAGAAAGGGTAGTGGGTAAGTAGAATAGCCACCCATCAGAGGTGGTAGAGGATAATACAGTAGAGCAAATTAAACATGGGATAGACATAAGGATATCCTTACAAAGAACTAAGGATCAAATAGGGTTTGAGGGTGTCATAGGTTTTAAAATGGTCAGACTAGATGGACCAAGTGGTTCCTATCTGCCATCAAATTCTATGTGTCTATGTAAGATAATGATGAAATTAATGATCACCATCCAATAGGTTCCATTCATATGTATGTGGTCAACTTAGTGATTGTTTCCAGACCCCAGGTGATTGGTTTGGCAAAAATCCCAACTATCCAGTTTGACCATCCACCTCTGTGACAGCTGTGGAAGATTGTCTTAGTAGGACTAGGTGCTTATTATGCTGTTCTGATTTATTTTACATCTTTTCCGACACTGAAGCAAGGTGATCAGACGAATCCCCCCCTCCTGCTGCTGTACTTTATGGAATATCATTGTTGTTTCCACACCGTAACATAACTGAACTTGCATCTTTATATACTCCGGTTAAGATGCTTTGAAGGGCTCATGACATGTCATTCCATATTTCTTTTGCAGAAGAATAAACCAAGGCTGCTCAAAGAAAACAACACAATCCATTTAATAGCAAAGCACACAGGGACATTTCTTTACACCGAGAGCAGTGCATGATTATGTAACTATACAGTTTTACTATGAACAAAAACTGTTTTATGTTTGCAGTATCTGGATGTATGTGATAATATCAGCAGGATGGAATGATGGAAATATGTGCAGGACGCACAGTGTCCAGGATAAAATATACAGTTCCAATCTCTCTTGGCCTGCAGACCTGTTCTGATAATAATCTTCCAGATTGGCATTTTCTGTGTGTGAGCACGTACAGCTGTCATCCTATCTAATAAGACCCCAGTGAGTCCAATTAAACAACCTGAAAAAAAAAAACGAGAAACTTGATCAGTGCTTATTATTAAAATCTCCTTGGGATAGCATACTTTCACTTTTGTCCCTGGATTTTCATGTAACACGATTGCTTTGTTGTAATGAATAATTAATCCGGCACACAAACAATAGGAAAGGCGTACAAAGGAAATTGAATGCTCTATATAAATGATAGCTAGGATCTGATTGGTTGCCGTGGACAACACCTCCACCTTTGCTTTTTTAGAAGGTTTAAAAAAAATCAACCCCTCGGTCTCACTGCAGTTGTACCGAGGTACCGCAAGGAAGAGATCATTGGGTCATGATTACCGCAAGTAGACTAAAGCGCGTCCCGTTTCTTTGAAAGGGGTCAGAGGTCAGTTGAAGGTCATGGAAGGTTTTACTCAGAGGTAGTGAGGAAAATAGCCCAAGATTAGGCTGCGGAAATGAGAGGAAGTGGAGGAGGTCAGCACATCCACGGCAGAGGCGGGATTTATACGCGGAAGGGGCGCTCGAAGAGGGCAAGGAGGCAACGATACCCAGCCCACCCAGAACAGATTAAGTAATTA
This sequence comes from Mixophyes fleayi, assembly GCF_038048845.1. Classification (NCBI taxonomy): domain Eukaryota; kingdom Metazoa; phylum Chordata; class Amphibia; order Anura; family Limnodynastidae; genus Mixophyes; species Mixophyes fleayi. The sequence goes on from NC_134409.1 coordinate 11,098,484, forward strand.
GGAAAATTAATATGTTTTATTTCTTCCGCTCACATTGCGAATTGTTAAAAGTGAAGAAGAATGAATGAGGTTTGGTCAGTTTTTGTTATAATAAAATCAAAGTGTAAGAATACCTAGCAAAACTAAGGGGAAGAATTTGTATTTTTTAATGATTGTCACAGCCTGTCTGGGGCGGAGTTCCTGGAGTGTTTCTCGGCCACGGGTATTTGGGCTATTACACCCCGGTTTTGGATGGTCACCAGAATGGGGCATCAGGCTGCCACTGGATTGGACACTGTAGCCCTGACTTTTGGGTTATTTGGATCGTAGAGCACAGTATTTGTGGCTCATGGGCACTTGGTTGCTTTGTACATTCCTCTCCTTAATGGTTTGAAATGCAATATTTTAAGTAATAGTCAGCAGTGGTATTCTCTCTACTGCTTGGTGTCATGTCTGTTATTGAAGGAGTGGTTGCGATTTGCGGGACGGAGAGTCCGACGGGAAGCTACCAACGTTTTTGTCGGAGTGCGATAAAGACGGTCTGGAAATGTTGCAATCAGATTTTAATCTATCTTGTTATCTATGTTATCTTCATCAGTCATCTGAAATTTGCTAAACAGTAGCAGTTTATATCCCTATATATAAAAGCTCAATTACAAACCAGAGATTCACTAAAGGCTGTGTCACGATACCCAGTGGAGACAGTTGTCTGGGGAGTCAAACACTTTGGTGGCTCCTTTCAGTGTTATCTGAGCTCAGTCCTTTCATAGGAACAATGACAACAACTTTTGTACTTGATTACACCTGGATCCCTGTAATAGACCCCATCCACCACCCCATGGATTTACACAATGAATAATAAATTCCAGTCCAGAGACGGAGTATGAACTAATGCTACATATATTGATATAGAGATATATGGGAACGTGTGGCAGATTCCGATGGTTTAAGGAATTGTATATTATTATGCTGAGAGAATTATTGATATTGAGAGATGTGATGGATGAGGTTGGTTCAATGTATGAATTATGGGGGCAGTGTGATGTGATTTCTGGGAGCAGTTTGATTTATGGGGAAAGTAATGTTCAGTGATGTGATACGGAAACAAGGATACAGCGTTGTTATGGGTGCGGAGTAATAATGTTAGTATATTGTCGCTATTAAGCACATGCTGTAGTTGATCTATATGGAAAATATGGGGACACTATACAGATATTCTGGAGCAGACAGATTGCAGGATATACAGTGCATAGCAAAGGGATTGTGGGTTGTGTAGCAGAGAGGTTGTGCGGTGTGTAGCAGAGAGGTTTGTCGAGTATACCAGAGAGGTTGCACGGTGTGTAGCAGTGAGCGGTGCATTGTTAAGTTCAGGAACATTGGTGTTTGTACTGTAACATAATCCTTTGTACTCGGAGCAGTGGCATTTGTACTGTACATAATACTTTGTAAAGCTGGGCACACACTACACGGTTTTCGTCCAATAATCGGCTCAATCATCCGACATACGACCGCTCGTTCAAAAGTCGGGTCAGTGTGTGCAACGATCAACCCACTGTTTGTATATAACACTTATCGTCTCCTCTCCCAATATGTTCATCAGCTGCTCCTTTAACTGATCGGCACCTGGAAAATTGTTCCGTTCATCTAAATGGCGCTGTGGAGTTGTAGGCGTAACGTTATTTTTTGCTAGCTATACTTTATAATCATTTAGATTTGATCAGTCCCCCAGTACCGTCTTTCGTTGTTTAATTTTGCCCCACTTATGACTAATTTTACATCATTGTGATGAGTGTATGTGACACAGACACAGATATAAACATTTTCAAATGTTGCAATAAACAAGATCATGGGGTATATTTACTAAACTGCAGGTTTGAAAAAGTAGAGATGTTGCCTATAGCAACCAATCAGATTCTAGGGCCTGATTCATTAAGGATTTTAACTTAAGAAACTTCTTATTTAAGTCTCCTGGACACAATCATGTTACAATGCAAGGGGTGCAAATTAGTTTTCTGTTTTGCACATAAGTTAAATACTGACTGTTTTTTCATGTAGCACACAAATACTTGATAGCTTATTTATACACTGAAATTTAAAGTTGATATTTGTGTGCTATGTGAAAAAACAGTCAGTATTTAACTTATGTGCAAAACAGAATACTAATTTGCACCCCTTGCATTGTAGCATGGTTTTGTCCACGAGACTGAAATAAGAAGTTTCTTAAGTTAAGATCCTTAATGAATCAGGCCCCTAGTTATCATTTATTTAGTACCTTCTGCAAAATGACAGCTACCCTGATTGGTTGCTATAGGCAACATCTCCACTTTTTCAAACCCGCAGTTTAGTAAATTTAGCCCCTACTATAAATATACGAGACTATTGAGATCCCAACTTTAAATTTGCTATGGATAATTTTAAAACATCAAGGAATCAGCACAACTTTTTTGGAAAAAGTTAACATGGAGTTGTTGTTTTTTTTACATCGTTTTTCAACTTTTCGAGTCCGTGACCTTGAAATGTTTAACTTCCTCAGACCTTCCTATGGTAGATCAATTTAAAGCCTGTTAAATTCCGAACAAAATGTTTCTTTGTTTTATTGAAATATCTCAATCCTGGACTGAGAAAATTAGGTTTGTGTATCCTCTACAATTGGCAGATTCTTAACGTTTTCAAACCCTTATAAATCAAAAACCACATGAGATTAAAGAAATGTAATTAAGATTTAAAATCCTTTCTTATAGCAATAAATGTGTGAAGAGAACAAAAGTAAAAGAATATGGTAAAGTAATTTTCATTGGATCGCTTGACCTGGACTGACCCCTCTTGTTGAAATTAAGCAGTGGTGTTTGGGCGTCTGCCACCCTGGTCTGTTTCCATATTAGGTTGAGTTGGGCTGAGCCACCAACAGGTTATGACTGACCAGAGAGGAGTATGGGGGGCAAGGTGTGTCTTTAAGGGATGTCACATGACTATTGAGCCGACATCACATGACTTCATGAGAGATCTGCCATAGTGCAAATGGAAAGGAGGCTGGCATATGCACAGTACCACCACTGCCAGGCTTTGCCAGCGCCTCTGCGGAAGACACACACATTCCAACACCAGTGAGTGCCCAGGGGTGAGTACCAAGCTGGCTCTTATCATGTTGTAGGGATGTAGGTGTTCCTTGGCAATTGGCTCAATGTGATGGCAAACGGAGGCTCCTTGTTGGCATATGGCAACCTGGTACAGTACAGGAAAGTGGAGGGCTACATGTGGGGAGAAACTGGAGTGGTGAATGGCTGGCATATAGGGAAACCTGGCATAGTGGATGGAGTGGAGCAGCCTGGTATGTTGTATGGTCAGATGAGGGGTCAATATGGATGGCGGCCTTAAGAGGCCACCTCAAAGTATGTCAAATGGGCACCATGCTGAGTAGACGGCGAGTGGGGTATCTAGCTCAGCGGATTGCAGGCAGGGAACATACCACACTGCCCTCTGTACAACCACTAGATGTCAATGACAAATACAAAAATTAGTGAGTGCAAATGGAATCTAGGTACAAAAGTGTGGAGTCGGGGTCACACAGAGACGATAGAAGGTTTAGTTCTCTACTTTAAATAAATAGGGGAGGATGTACAAAATATTTTCTATACAAAATTTATAATATTTCTCCAGGAATTCCAACTTTTGGTATACTTGGATTAACATGATTAGGCACATGGGCGCTATTTTACCATCTTTGGATGCCATGTTCACCCCTTTATAATCCCCGATCACTATGAAATACTGATTTCCAATGTACATGCGTTTTTTTTAATTCAAATTAAAGATGGTTTAAGAACTCAGCATATATAACTTTTTGCTGCTATTTAAGCTAAAGCAGAAAGCATTGGGTTCCTTCTTTGTCTCAGATTTCTGTTTAAAAGAGGTCTGTTTGTGCACATTTCATATTCTATATGTGCACCTCCTCTCTTTTTGCTAGATTTAATTCTCGGTATCTGTTCTTATTCTGCTATGTGTGGGCGCCAGATCCACTTCTCTTGTTCTGTGCGCTGGATGTAATTGTTTTTAATCTGTATTGCACATTTCCATTTCTGTTATTCAAGACCCTAGAGGTAATTCTCAGTATATGTTCATTTTCTGTAGGTATGAACAACTAACTGCAAATTATAAGCTCTGATCTTTCTCCCGCGCTTCTCACAACCTGTGGAATGCTCTCTGACGTCCAATAAAATTATCCACCATTTTCCAAGCCTTCAAACCTGCCCTTAAAACTCATGGTTTTTATTCAAGCCTACCAGCCCTAACACTTCCTCCCCCGTGTCCCCCTCCGTTGTTCCCCCACTCAGTCTCAGCCTCTACAATGTGTGCTCTCACGCACTGTGCCGTCTCCTCTAGTGGTCTCCATACGTAATTATGTCATTTTGCTGTAAGTATGGAAAATTGTTGTTTATATTTATATAATTTTGTCACTTTTGTACTTATGTTATTTTGTCACTTTGTTGTACGTTCTAACCCCCTATCGATGGCACTACGGAACTGTGGTGCTTTATAAATAACACATAATGCGTTATTATCACCCTTACAGGTCAAAGGTAATGTCTAAGCTTTTTTAAATTATCTTTGTGATGTCCTTTAGTCCGGATTTGTTAGCGAATTACAGTGTGTATTGTACTTGTTACATTATTAATTTATTTATTTTATTTGTAACACACCGATTCCAAAACCAATACAGACGTAACAAGCAGTGCCTCATGTAAAGTTATACATGTGGACTGACGGGAAGTAATTATAAATGTGTTTTGTTTGCCGTTTGAGAACACAACAATACCTCTGCCCAGTAGACCGCTGCAAACACTCGGATTGATAGAAAGTGCTGGCCATTCACCAATTAGGGTGTCGAGGGGTCCCCATGCACTGATTAGTGATTGGTTGGAAGTATCCACCAATCAGAATGCAGGGAAATGTCTGCTGGTTATGATGAATTTCTTGCCCAGCCAAACTTAATATCCAGAATGCTGTATACATATGGGTAAGTGATCAATTGGGGTCTGTATTGTATTTCCACAGAGATTTCGGGTCTGTTTTGCATAAATATTCTTAAAAAATCTTTTTTTCATTATATTTTATAACAGCGGAAATTTTATATATAGTTTTACCATGTCAGAAGAGTGAAATGACAATGGATTGTTCATGGTTTAAATAGGGGTGGTTAGAATGCTCTCTGTATTCTATAATAGTCTCTAAGATTTCTGCATTCAGTATGAGTCACTAAAACTCTATCCGTATTGTATAAAGGTCGCAAAGATTTACGAAGATAATTTAATGTGTCCTTGGCTGTGAAGAAGGGCCCGGATTAAAAATTACAGTTGTCTAAAACAACATTTTTAATAGTCTATGCGAAAATGTTAACTTTTCGCCACTGTTATAAAACATGTTCTTCCGGAGCGGCTGACGGGGAACAAGGGAGGAAATTGGGAAGCTGACTCTGTACCTGGCTTTATCACATTCTTTTCTTATTAATTATGAACAAGGACAATTGCATCATTTACATTTTGCAGGATTATATGTGTCTACAACATATAATAAATGGACCTCCGCTGGATGCTCAGGGGCACACGCAGGATTTTTATGGGGGGGTTTCCCCTCCACCCCCCCCCCCCCAAAAAAAAGCGAGGGAGCTCCTGCACATGCACCCGCGCAGCTTCATTTCGGCAGCACTGTACTATACAGCAGCCGCGGCGCTGTCAAAGAAGTGTCTTTGACAGCACCTCGGTTGCTATATAGTACAGTGCCGCTAGGAAGGGGCACTTCTTTAGCGGAGGGGAAGGGTTTCTGGAGACCCAGAAAACCCCCCTCTGCGCGAGCCCCTGATGCTGTAGTTCCTGACCCTATATTTTTCCATATTAATCTGGGCGGCACAGTGGCTTAGTGGTTAGCACTTCTGCCTCACATCACTCGGGTCATGAGTTCGGTTCCCGACCATGGCCTTATCTGTGTGGAGTTTGTATGTTCTCCCCGTGTTTGCATCGGTTTCCTCCGAGTACTCTGGTTTCCTCTCACACTCCAAAAACATACTAGTAGGTTAATTGGCTGCTATCAAATTGACCCTCTCTCTCTGGTTGTTTGTGTGTGTTAAGGAATTTAGACTGTAAGCCCCAATGGGGCAGGGACTGATGTGAGTGAGTTCTCTGTACAGCGCTGCGGAATTAGTGGCGCTATTTAAATAGCTGATGATGATGAAGGTGTATGGAGAACTGAGGTTGGTGGATGTGGGATAGGGGCGAAGGTGGGGGGGGGGATTGGCTAATGTTGTGGAAGTGTCCTATGTCTAAATCTCAAACTCCCTCGATATGACCAAAACCAGCCTCTAGCACTGCTTACCCTGCAGCTTTCTTCCAGAGGAGATTCCACACTCCAGACATGATGGCAAAGAGGTTGGTGGACCACTCCTCATTCTCTATTGTTGCTGCACCTCCTGGGTCATTCCCACTGGACCCTCCCTCTCCTTCTCCTCCTTCAAAGTCCATTGGCTCTCCAAACTCCATCTAGGGCATTCCAAGAAGACTAGCTGTCTGCAAAAGTGTTCCTTTACTGCTGAGCACTGCAGGAGGAGCACTCGCTCTAACGCTAACTTCCACCAACCCAAATTCATTTTTTCATCTTATAGCTCTGCTCACTCACTCGCTAAACAAACAAGTCTCTCCTTTCACCCGCCCTCCCACTACATAGACAAACCGAGGGGGGGGGGGGTTCCCTAATGCCTGGAAACCCCCCTCCAAGCCTGGGGCACTGAATAATTGAGGTGGCTGGACCCTGCCCCCCGCTTCACATGACTCTGCTTGAAAAGGGAGAGCTGCGTGCCGCTAACAGTAGTGCACGCAGCATTGCTCATGTATATTATGGGGATAGGAAGAGTTGGAGAGCAGCCAAGCACTGTCTAAAATTATAGCCACACCCCCATGCATGCTGGTCACGCCCACTGACGGTATGTTGTGGAAACCCCCCTCTACAAATGCTGCGTTTGCCCCTGCACTCTGAGTGTTATGTTGCACATTGTGCTATATAGGGGGCATGTATAGGGGCTTAGTAAAGTCCCGGAGTGTTGCTTAGTGTCAGGATCATGTGTTATAGTGTATGAGAGGTGTTTTACCCAGATCTTGTTTTCCAGGTGTGTATAATGTTTTGACACCACTTCCTCACTGGACGATTTAAACAGATTCCCAAATCCAACTTAAGGGAAAATTTGCAGGAAAATAAAATCTATCATCACAGGCACCTGATTGTCTGGAGCCTGTATCTTATCTTATCTGAATTTTCCCACCTGTCCCCGTATCCGCCTCTGGCTTTGCAGCGTAGTCATGATATTTGTCATTCCTCGGCTGTTGTAAAAAAAAAAAAAAAAGAAGCAGTAAAAATACTTTAACTTGTCGTTTTAAGTGTCACATAAGATGTGAGAGGAATGTCAGTTAACGTATATAACAGATGCAGTTCCGTTAAATGTATAAAGCGGAGGAATGACATTTATAATGCCCTCTGGTCCGTTCTTACGGTCTCGTACGGCAGCACGCGCAAAATCGCCTCCATAACTGACGCCTTGGAGGATCTGAGGAACGTAGCAAAATGTTATTTTGTCATGGCGGTCAATGTCATTGACAGGGCGGCTGCTTTCGGCTGACACAAGATTGCTTGTCAGCGCTGACTATCTTAAAAGAAAAAAAAAAGAAAAAGAAAAAAGAGAGAGAAACATTACTGATACAAAGTAATGACAGCAACAAAAAACCCTAAAAATAAAATTAAAAAAATAGTCACTTTGTTTTTTTTTCCATAAGAATACTTGACATGAGAATAATATGCCACCGCTGTGAGCTTTTGCAGCCTTTACCAAATCCGAATGTGATTTTTATTTATTTTGTTATAGCGTCGGTATTATATATAATGTGTGCTGAATTTAAAGTCAGCTGGAGGAGGCTTTGAATGTTGTTCAGATGCTACCTGGTGTTGGTTGCCATGGAAACAAAAGTTCATGCTATAATGACTGTTGTCAAGGTTTTCGTTGCATTTGACACATGCCTTTAAATGTGCATTAAAGAGGTCAAGACTCATTTTTTTTTTTACCCTCTATTTCCCACCAAACCCCCCCAAAAGCTGCAGCCACGGCTTTGTGAAGATGATGGTATATGTACTATCACGGAAACATGGACAAATAACACTGCATGCGATAATTCACTACCAATTCTCTAAGAGTATATTATTTTATTTTAACATACAGTAATGCTATAGAAAAAAAAAAAGCAATTCATTCCCAAGCTGGATTTTCATTTTAAATTACACATTTTTTTTTAAAGCTGCTTTGGCAACTCACCGCTACATATCTAAAGGATAATTGTGAGCGGTGTACTTTAACTTATTATCCAATAGAATAGCATCAAAGGCAGGTTTTTTTTTTAATAACATTTAAAAAATGACATAATCCTGATATGGTTAATACTTAGATGGAATGAAAAACTGCTGCAAGATGTCAGAATTCTCTTTGTCAGGTGAGAATCTTACAAATCATATTTAAATTGGGACATGAATGACAGAGAGTGCATTAAGCAGATGCTATATAACTAACGTGGGTGATGCCAGAGACATTGCCAGAACCAGATTTTGGATAACTCGCCAACGCCACTGCACCCTACATCTCCACCCTCCTCTCTATTCATGCTCCATCCCGCCCTCTCCGATCTGGCAATGACCGTCGCCTCTCTTCCCCCCTGATCACCTCCTCCCACGCGCGTATCCAAGACTTCGCCCGCGCTGCCCCCCTCCACTGGAACAAGCTCCCTCCCTCCATCAGAACTTCCCCTAATCTGTCCAGTTTCAAACGGGCTCTAAAAACCCACCTTTTTCTTAAAGCCTTCCAGTCTCCCACTTAACTTCCTACCTTTTCTTCTGACTCTTCCCCTCTTTGCCCTTCCCTTTTCCTTATCCTCCGTTCCTCCTTCTCTCCCTCTCTCTCCCGAGTCTCTCTGTCTACCCCACCCCTTACATTGTACGCTCCTTTGAGCAGGGTCATCTCTCCTCCTGTCCTCACCACTTTTAACTCTGCTCTCCAGCTACCTAGCCCTCCTCCTCGAGGACCCTCTTCCCCCCGTCCCCTCTCGCTCCCTCCTCTCCCCTCTGTGGGTCTCCCTGTCATCCGTGCCCTCCCTCTTGGATTCCGTCGCAGGCGGACCTTCCCCTCTCCCCTCCCCCGCCCCTCTAGCTGTGCTTTGAGCCCACTGAGTTACTGTGCTTATTGTTTACTGTACTGTGCTGTCTCACCTCGTATTGTAATTCCGTTTGTCCCTGTATGGCGCTACGGACACCTAGTGGCGTCCTATAAATAAAAATTAATAATCATAATAATAATAATCTAACCTGTCTCGCCAAGGTTGCAAATGATTGTCCAGTTACCTGAAATCGGGACACTGAGTCACGCAGCTCGCCCAGCTTTGAGGGACTGAATCTGTTCATTCCTCATTAATGGAGCTCAATTGGAGGTTTGTCTGGCTTGTTGTACCAGTATGTGTTGTTATAGAGACGTGATGTGTCCCAGCTTTTTATTATAGGGAGGTTTATTTAGAACATGGGGGGCAGATAACCGTTTCTTCTCACGATTCAGCTGTGGTGCCATTTGTAAAAATACTGTTCTGAGCTAGGCAATAACATTTTGTGGCAAAATGAAAACTGTTCAACGTAATCTACCTTAACTCTCCTATCTAACCAAGATTATCATCATCATCATCATTGTTATTTTTAAGGAGCCACAAAACTCTGCAGCCAGGGCAGTCAGAGTTAGGCTGGGTACACACTACAGGGTTATCAGCCAATTATCGGGCCAATCACACGGTAAACGACCGTTCGGCCTGATATGGCATTATTGTGTACGCTGCAGCGATGAACGATTATCGGTCCAAAGCACATATTGATTGATTTGATTTTTAAACCAGACTAAAAATGTTGTTCAATGGAACGATGTCGTTCCAGTTCTGCAGTGTGTAGACACTCAGGACCGGCAGTGTCCATAGATATCTATGGAGTGTGCAGAGTCAGAATCTTTTCAGCTGATGGTTGCGACAGATGAAGAGCACAGATCTGAAGGTAAATTCTGTAAGCGTGTACACATGAATCAGCTGCTGATTGGGACTTTTTTTTTAAAATCATTGGTAAAATTGTTAAGAATATCGCATCAGGAGAAATTTTGTATAGTGTACCCAGCCTTACAAATAATACAAAATACAATTGCACATATGAAGACAACAAGTACAGATGAGGTTGACGAAGGAGGTGTAGACATGAGACATAGAGTAGAGAGGACCCTGTTCGCTGGAGCTTACACTCTAGAGCAGTGGTGTCCAAGTTCAGTCCTCAAGAGCTACCAACAGTTCATGTTTTCAGGATTTCTTTAATCATGCACAGATGAGTTTATTTATTTGGCAGGTTCAGTAATTACCCCACTTGTTTCTACAGACAGAAATCCTGAAAACATGAACTGTTGGTAAAACTTGGACACCTCTGCTCTAGAGGATCATTGACAATGCAAAAAAATATGCAGCAGCATAGACCAAAAGGCCAATGTCTTCCTTCATTTTGACACCATGTTCCTATTTTCGCCACTGTCCCTGTTTTCATGGATCATGCATTGATTAGCATGGCAGGATGAGGTCCATATCTAATTTTCTATATGGAACAGAAGACTGGAATATGAAGGCATCATTTTGAATAAATCTCTTTGTGCGATATGTTCAGTTGCAGAATTATTTTATATCCAATTATATTTACTTAGGGAAGAAGCTGAATAGGACGTTGGGGCATTCATTATGGGGCATTGAGGATAATGTATTCGGAAGATGACCCCATTCGTCTCCTGTGTCATGTTCCGACTGCACCAAAAGAACAAAATGAAGACAACCTTTTGCCTTTTTTTAATTCAAGATTAGATTTTTATAAGGTGATGATATACATTTTTGACCTATACATGGTGTCTCCAAAGGAGAATTTGTAATTAAGGGCTCATTCACAGGGGCATTGTAAAATAACGTTCGTTAAAGCACAGTCAAAGGTTTGTATTTTGTCCTTATTTTTAACAGGCTGTTCACTCTGTAAGCTCCTGTGCAGTATAGTGTACTATCTACTTAGTAAGCGTTAACATACAAGTCCATCATATTGAGTGTCAACACCCTTTGTAAACGTTGTAGGAGACATTGAAATTGATGTGAAGTGAAGGCAGCGCTCATCAGAAAGTGTTTGTGTACAGATCTGTTACATTAATTTTTGATTTATCAGAGCTGAATATTTCCATTATTGTAGAATATTGTGTCTATTGGACCTCATTATACAGATATATAGTCCTGGCATCCTCCAGTTAACAAAATATGAGATTATAGGACTCATGTAAATCAACAGAAAATATTAATTTATTTATTTTCACATGAAGGAATAAATGTTTAAAAAAAGTTAGTTTTATTTCCTTTTCCTGTAGTTCCACTTTATGTGCACACATGATTATGTTACATATTGTCTATTGCATCTTAATCCAATCACATAGGCCTAATCTGCACCTAAGAGCACAGAATCACTTTCCAAGTTGACCATAGCTAAAAATACCCAATTTGGAATAGATCTTGCAGTTTGGCACTCAGAGCAGCTGGGTCACATTTAGCGCTCTCGGCAGGTGACTGCCTGCACAGGCAAATACTTGTCTGCTGACTGGATTTATGGTTTTCATAAAGTGATCCGATCCTTTTTGGGTCTATACATGTGCAGATATCTGCCCAATTTGACAATATTGTCTTCAATACAAGAACATGTGTGTGCGGTGGCTCAGTGGTTATCACTACTGCCTCACAGCACTGGGTTCATGAGTTCAATTCCCGACCATGGCCTTATCTGTGTGGAGTTTGTATGTTCTCCCTGTGTTTGCGTGGGTTTCCTTCGGGTGCTCCGGTTTCCCCCCACATTCCAAATACATACTAGTAAGTTAATTGGCTCCTATCAAAATTAACCCTGTCTGTCTCTGTGTGTGTGTGTGTGTTTGTGTGTTAGGGAATTTAGACTGTAAGCTCCAACGGGGCAGGGACTGATGTGAGTGAGTTCTGTGTACAGCGCTGCAGAATTAGTGGCGCTATATAAATTCATGATGATGATGATAATGAATCATCAAATCGATAGAATATAGTGACCATAGAAGCACATAATTCTTTTGTTTTAAATGCTCTTTACTTTGACGGAATATTGAGAAATGTATATTTATACATTGTTTCAAGATAGGATGAGGATAACCCAAACTCCATATCTAATCCTGGAGAATAGGCCGTACCATGCAGGAGGAGAGAGAGAGGTTGTAGGTAGGGGAGAGATCATGTGACTGATTTGTGAATTGCTGATTGCAAGTAATCTGCTGGAATCAACAATCTCTGTATCACAGCCTGTAGTATCCTGTGATAAAATGACTACAACCAGATTGTGTGTTAGAAGAAAATGTTGAAAGACAGGAGTGGTATACTGAGTAAAGAACAGCGAAGTCTAAAATTTTAGATCTCAATAAGCACAAAAATCAGAAATGGACCCTTGACAAGGCAGAGATGATTTTTATATACATGGGTTTGAGAAAAATGTCTAAAAAATGTGCTTTGAAATTTCCAATATTTGCCAGGTATGAGCATAAGAAATACATAACAGCATAGAAAGTAATACATCTATTTAATCTATTGTGTTTAAAAGTATTCGTTATTAAAGTTAACATCATATTTTTAAATAGTCATATATAATTTTTCCTTTTGTTTAGTGAATTCTCATATGTGAAATATCATCAGTGTCACAATGAGCTGCAGCCACCCAACAATGGAGACTTCCCTAATTTTGTAACCAAACGAACATTATTAAAGTAATTTCATTGTTTTCCAATAAGCATTGTCTATGCGATTTGTGTGGTTCCAAAGCACAAGCAATTTATTTAGCAAAAGCAAAAGTTTAGCAGTTCAATAAATAAGTACAGTACAGCCAATACCTGATACATATTACATACGCTGCGCCCGCTACGCTCTCTGCAGGATGCTGCTACAGTTCTTCAGTCCTGAAGACTGTGGTCAGTGTGACTGCCTTAGCTGATTCCAGGGAGCTGTATATATACATTTAGTGATACAGTGAAGACAATACAGGTGACTTGGCAAGTTTCCATAGGTTCAGGCTTCAGGAAGGTCCAATGTAATGCAGTCCATAGTTTAGTTCAAACATCCCCCTCCAAGGGTGGGGGTCAACATTCCAAAGGCGGGGGTCAGCTCTCCAGATGATGCATACTTAGTTTTCCCGCCAATAACTGGTTCAAACTGGTCTATTAGCATTACACAGACAATATCATTCTAATCATTTATTCCCTATCATCGATAACTAGCGCACGCTATGTGCAATCCTTTCGGTGAATGAACCAGACAAATGCAGATAAATAGGGGATTAGAATGATACCAAACATGACATGCTTCCTATCACCTGAACTTTAAATATCACTAAAGTGTACATATAACCTTATAATATATAACTATAAACCAAATAACATCTGCTCATAAACAACTGTGGAGTGGAATCATTATAAATATGAAACAAAAATAAAAATATATATATATAATGTGTGAGTATATGCGTGCGTGGCTTATCATGCGATTGCGCCATAACATGTAACACGTGGCGTACTGATCGCAATCGCACAGTAAAACAATATTAATCAATATACTTTCTTTCATCCAATTATATGACTTTGACAACATATACTTGGAAATCCAAGTTTTGGGGTAAAGTCCCCTTTATCAAACCTCTGTCATCAGGAACAAAAAAGAGAGAATAAGGGGTAACACTCCTTTTACTAAGAAAGTTTCATAAAGGGGGCTTCACCCCAAAATGATGTTTTCATTGTATATGTACCTTTGGAAATAATATTAGTTAAATCGCCATTTTTTTCTGCTCCTGGTATTTTTTGGGTCTTTTAGGTACCCTTAAGCTGATATGTGCACGCTAATACGCACCACAAGTTTTTAGTATGTCAATCTCTGGTTATTTTGTGATCATTGATGCAGCGTTTTTTCCTCGTGTCGCGGTTAAACTAATGGTCCTTGCCTTTACAGGTCATCGGTTCTAATCTTAACTTAAATTCAAGTTCTAGAATGTCAGACGCATTTATTTTGGCCGTAAATTGTATTTATACAACGTGTATTAAAGGGAAATCTGTGGATGTTAAGAGTTGACTTTGTACCTCTACTGCCGAAAAACACAGGTGCTCGTAAAGCCCTGCAGTGACAGATTTAATGGAAGACTAATTGAAATGGCAATTGCATCTACTACAATGTTTTTTTGCATTATATCACGCTCCGGGGGACGGTGGAACAGCTCCAAAATGCGCATTAAATGTGTCACATAGAGTAAATATCACTTCAAGCCAGTGTGTGGAGGTGTTTTGCTTAAATAGCGATATGACATGCACGTCATCGTGGCAACTATCATTTTCTCTCTCTCTCTCTCTCTCTCTCTCTCTCTCTCTCTCTCTTTCTTTCTTTTGTTTTCTTTAATGTTCTAACTTTTGTTCCGCATCAAAGAAAACACCAGGTTTGAGCCAACAACAATCTTGCGCACGGAGAAAATGTCTGTTACCAATTAGGAACTCTGTGCATTAATTATAAATAAGTTAAAGGTATTCATATTTTCTGTGTTTTGCCCCTAGTGCTCCTGCCTCATCCGTCTGTCAGTCCATGTGTGCTAACTTATAGGTCCCACCCACTTGCGACAATTTCACACTCTGTGATGTCAAGTAAAACGAAAGTTGTTATATCAAAATGCTCCTATTATCACCATATATGCAAGCTGTAAATCGGAAGTCATTCTCGCACCAGATAATGGGTCATTAAGGAGAGCAATGCATAAGGAGCAACTTTGCACCTGGGTAAAACCATGTTGCATTGGAGGGGGAGATAAATTTGAAATGTGGGGATAGATTTATAGTTGGGATAGGGCATGTCCTAGATCAACTTTAAGTTTCAATGTAAACATAAAGCTATAAAGTATTTGTGTGCTGGATGAAAAAACAGCCAGTATTTTCTTAACGTGCAAAATAATAAACTAATTTCTACCCCTTGTATTGTAACCTGGTTTGTCCAAGAAAAAACTTACTCCTTTTTTTTGCTTTACTCTCGATGACTCAGGCCCTATAACTTTTTTTTTCAAGTTTCATGTAAAGTTTGGTTTGCTCCTATTACTCCATGAATTCAGAGAAGTGATCAGGATAGTAATGTATAATCACCATAAGGCTCAGCACAAAAAGCACTTTCTGGGTGTTTTCTATATATTTGCACTGTGTAATTGGGGGCAGTGTGGTCCTAAACAGAGATTGACTGGGCAATAGGCAGGCCAGACTGCTAGGCCAGTGTTTATTCATAAACTCGTTTTTTTGCAAGTGCAAACCGCATGGGAAAATGTATACAAACGCTTTGCAATGGATGCTTTCACGTGTTTGTGAATGTGCCTAGAAACCTCAAAATCTATATTCAGCACTAGACCGCCTGGTTCCCACTAAAATAAGGCACAGCGAGCATGGGGTCCCCCTACTAAAGTGGAAACCAGCAACGGACTAGACAGACAGGGGCAATTATGCTATAGCAGGGAAACCTGACGTGTACAGTCCGCCCGTCATAGTTGGATTCAGCACCCGGCTGGCGGAGGGTGAAGAGTGCAAATAAACAGAGACTACCAGCCCAGTACTGAAAATTGCAAGGCTCTTCCCGGACCCTTGAATTGTGAGCATCAGGTGAATGAAAAAAATGGAACCCCCGGAGTGACATCTTTGTTACCCCAGTGGTGCAATATAAAAGCCCATGGCCCCTAAGACCATTATGTTACTTACTAGAGATATGCTTTCTTTGGTCTTGAACCATCGTAATCCAATGGGAAATTCTTCTAACCTTGTGAGATAAAACATCCACGAAAACTGCTTGCCACAAAAGTTCCCTGCTGTATGACTGCGATCTGAAGTGATCAGTTCCATTAGTAAATTGTAAGCGTTTTCGCACTCTGGCCAATTCTGATTGGTTATCGGCCACTGGAAGCCCTGGACAATTCAGGTCACTGACGGGGCGGGTTTTTTTTCACATTTGAATAAAAAGGCAGAAGAATAGAATTCTGGAAAACAGGAGTTTAAAACAATAAAAGGGACACTATTTAAAATTAGAGGGAGGAAGACTTAAATATAGCAAGTAATACCTTTTTTTTTTACAGAAAGTGTAATAGATCCATGGGATAGGCCCTACTGATAGTAATAACTACATTTTTCAACTAATTTATTGTCCATATTATGTCCCTTTAAATTTCCCTAAAAGACTCCCGTTTGGCTATGGCTGCTACAAAATACAGGGAGCTTGACGTTTCCCAACAACTTTGTGAACCCGCTTTGTGTAATCATAAAGGATAAATAAGGTTCTGAGCGACACAAGCAAACAAGACGTGCCTCAGACAATCCGTTCATCCGCTCGCCCCTCTCTCCCTTCTGTAAGCATGTTTGCAGCTTCGTGATCTGTAGCGCAGCTGCTCTCTGATGTTGGCAAGCGTTTCCAAAGCAGCTTTGCCAGCCCCAAGTCTCCAAGCTCAAAGAGGTATGTAAATGATTTTATTGGCACTGTTGAAATACTCATTCATCTTGTCCTCTTGGGACACTTCATTACCCTAGCCATGTCTTAATAAAAAAATTGCTTGTATTTTGTACTAATGTACCGCAAATACTGATAAGGCTTTATATCGGGCTAAGGCCCCTTACGCTCTTCAGCTGTTGGGAAACCAAAAAAGTGTCTGCTTTTCTACCAACTCACAACACCTTAAATTCCGCCACCACCTTTAGTGGCGTGTCATCGGTTAACTATATCGCCCAGGTACAGCAAAAAAGAAGAGTAGCCCTTGAATTAAAGTTCTAGCCTTTAAGTGCCTAGAACTGTGGTGCATCAGGGAGGGTGGGTTGGGGGTCGGGGTAGGGCTGATTAAGGATAGTTTTGTCATTTAAGTGATCATTAAAAACTTAATTGATGCTTTGTGAGTCCTATTTTATAGCAGAGACATGTGAATACTTTCTGTTTTAAAAAATAAACTTTGACTGTATTAAATGTAGAGCGAAGAGCTTTTTGGATCATGTTAGGGCTCTTACCCACTGCACATAATTTGTGGTTTTAATGCATATGCAAAGCATGTATAATAACACCCATTCTATTCTATGTGTCCATACCCATTTGCATTCATGCTTTCATTTCAGTGCATTTAAAGTATGCACCAGCTTTGCGCTGTATTTTACCCACTCATGTCAATGGCTCATTCATTCCTATGGTGTTGTGCATTACATGTTAGAAACCCCATTGAAATGAATGGGCCATAGAAATGAATGAGTCATTGACACAAATGGAGCTACAAAGCACTGGTCATTGTTTTCTCCCCCCCCCCCCCCCATATCAATAGAGATTCTATCAATCTCTATTGATTCTTGATCAAAGCATAGAGTCCTTCGGGACTTCCGTCACCACCAACCAATCATAAGAGCGGTTAATGTTTCTTATGGATTAACATTTTAACTGTGGATTGACTGTCTAGCCTGGGTTTGGTTTGCACTGCAGCAGAGGCCCATGCTCGTTAACCCCTGCTTAGTAGGAAACAGCGCAGGCTGTGTAGCACTAGGGGGTAAATGTATCAAGCTGAGAGTTTTCCGGCGGGTTTGAAAAACCAATCAGATTGTAGCTATCATTTATTTAGTACATTCTACAAAATGACAGCTAGAATCTGATTGGTTGCTATAGGCAACATCTCCACTTTTCAAACCTGCTGGAAAACTCTCAGCTTGATACATTTACCCCTAGGGCTGATTGTGAAATTGGGGCGGGGTCACTGTTTTTACTTATTTATGTCTAATTTACCAAGTACATTCATTTCAAAGAGGTGTCTGCATTTAGTGAACACACTTGAAGTCCTTATAGTTCCAGGGGCGCACGCAGGGGGGGTTTCTGGTTTTCCAGAAACCCCTCCCCTCCGCGAACGAACGGTACTGTACAGCAGCGCGGCGCTGCCGCAGATGCTTCTTTGACAGCGCCACAGCTGCTGTCCAATTCAGAATCGCCGAATCTTGCGTTTGCCCCTGATTTCTGATCTGTTATTTCATTTATTAAGAAAATCTGCAGATGGAAACAAGTAATCAAGTTAAGAGAAACACCTTTGGGTAACTGTGAAATTCAGATTCACGAGTCATTTATTTTCTTGGTTATAGATAATAGATCTGGGGGCACCATAATTTGGAGTCATACAATTTGTTTCTGGAATAATACATATCTAAGCAATAAAATCTGCTTTCATCGCACACAGTTTTGTTTTTATTTATTTTTATGAAAAGAGAGAAAACCGTATCCTTACCATTCAAATCTAAAACAATACAGAATTAATATGTTATACTTACATACAGAAAATATACGAATTTCAAATGTTTGTTACCTAACCAGTCTACAGACAAGTGAATAAAAGGTGGAGGTGATATTTGGACTCTGTATACATTAGTGTATAGAACCTACTTCCAGAAGAGAACATTGCATCTTGCTTATAAAAGAAATTCACATCACACTTTAATATTTCATCTCCTCTCTGGGAAGCGAGATGTCGTTTGGTAGATGTGTAGTAGTGATTGCCATTGACAGCTGCTTACATGCGGACCGTGTAGACACATTGAAACTTCATGACAGCTGCTTGATAGCCACCGATGGTATAGTCAATATGTTGTTTCACTTGCAGCCAATGACGTGCAGAGAAGAAGAGTTGTTACCTAGCAGCATAAAGCCTAGTTACTCCATTATATTATTGTATAATAACAATCATTATACAGTATCGATGCTTGGTGTGCTGAACATTTCTGCGGTCGTCAGAGTACAATAGAGATGCATAGAAGACACACAGATGTCCTGAAATTTCTGCCTCCGCTCAATATTCTTGCATGGCGGCGTGAACACTTGTCTACAGCCAATGATGGATGATTGCAGTTATACATTGGCAGAATAAGGGCAGAATCCCATGGCTTCAAGACTTTGATCGACACTTCTACAAATTTGTTTACACCCTGTGGCTTAGCTGCTTGTTCAGGCTTATGGTCAATGGACGAACATTGGATGAAAGTAGCTCAAGTCGTATTGTGCCACAGCGTTACCCAGACTAGCCTGAGCTTTTGCCGGGAGGCTGTTCTGGTTATCACTGTGAATGTATCAATGGTCTGAAAACGAGGAAGCCAAAATACCCAACGTTGCATGTAGGGAAATGTTCAACTTGGAATGTGTTCAACCATTGCCGTAGCTGCTACAATGTATTCAGAGTAAAGAAGAACCAAGGACCATCGCCAATATCACATCTTTAATGGCGCCACCAGTCAATTTGGCCACAGACGTTAACTGCAAATAAAGTAACTGTAATAGTGCAGCAAAAGAAGGATCAACAGGAAGCATTTAGCACCGATGCCGGAGAAAAATTATAGTATGGAAGTTTTCTGGAAAAATGAAGCATCTAAAACATACGTCTACCTGTTATACCACCCAGTATTTGGAGTGAAGTGCAGTGAATAGGTTATTGGATGGACTCTGGTGTAGAATCACACTTTTCACCAATAACTACTTTATAATAGTCGGCTGATAATGTTGCCGCCTAACAATAGCCGCACCCACTCCCCCCCGCCAGCTGCAATTGTTGTTCCTCTACTTTATGTATCAGATGTTCCACAAAGCTCTTAGATTGTAAGCTCACTTACATCATTACCTTCTATTACATGCCATTATATGTAATTTTTCTGTGTCATATTCCCATAAGCGTACAGCGGCGTGTAATATGGCAACACTTTATAAATAGAGATGCTCACTGACCCTCGTGAACTGGTTTTGGTTTTGGATCTGGATTAGCTTCGTGTTTTGGTTTTGGCAAAACCGCCCTCGTGTGTTTTGGTTTTGGCAAAACCGCCCTCGTGTGTTTTGGTTTTGGATTTTTTTTAAAAAATCCTAAAATATGCTAAAATCATATAATTTTGCTCTTTTTTTTTTGTTCCTACATTATTATTAACCTCCAATAACACTTATTTCAAGTCATTTGCAGTCAACTTAGACCACCTCACAGATCACAATATTATTTTCATACACTTTTGGACAAATACTGCAGCGACCTGGCTGGATGCTAAGTGACAGAGCAATGACACAAACACACGGCAGTTCCTAGCACATCTAGGACACATTGGCACACAGCAGTGGCAGAAAAGAAAAATGGTGCAAGATGGAATTGTCCTTGGGCCGCCCTCCCTCCCACCCACCGTTATGTTGGAATCCAAAAATCACGAGATCCGAGATCCGACGATGTAACAATGATGTTTTGCCTTGTTTTCTATTCCGAAAGAGCGCGAAAGTACCGAGTCGGCTCGGCTCGGTACTCGGATCTGCTAAGTTCGGGTGTGTTCGGTTCTCGGGGAACCGAGCCTGAGCATCTCTAGTTTTAAATAAAGGATGAAAGCAATTATAGTGTGGTCATTAGAATGCACATTCAATCCAGTGGTTAGGAACCCGCGTGTTTTTTTTGTACATAATGATAATAATAATAATAATAATAATTAATATATTATAAAGAAGATGATTTGACTATAGGATTGTTGCTGCTATAACGGGATTTTACAGATTACGTTAAAAGCATATAGATTTGCATACGCTATATCTAAAACCTTGCACAAGATAGGAAGTCTAAAATATTATTTTAAAAAGCCAAACTAAAGACTGTGACTGATACCATATTGCAGTGGTGGGCTCGTTATGACAATGGCTTGCAGTCTAATAAATAATTGTATTTGTTTTCTAGTATTTGACACCACAAAGGGTGTAGTAATTTCTGTCTGTGGGGTAGTGTACTAATTGATGTCTATGGGTCTGATCCATTAAGGAACTTAGGCAAGAAATTTCTTACTTAAGTCTCCTGGACAAAACCATGTTACAATGCAAGGGGTAAAAACTAGTTTTCTATTTTGCACATAAGTTAGATACTGGCTGTTTTTTCATGTAGCACACAAATATCAACTTTACATTTCAGTGTACAAATAAGCTATCAAGTATTTGTGTGTTACATGAAAAAACAGCCAGTATTTAACTTATGTGCAAAATAGAAAACTAGTTTTCACCCCTTGCATTGTAACATGGTTTTGTCCAAGAGACTTAAGTAAGAAATTTCTTTCCTATGTTCTGAATCTGACATTCTAGCAAAGTGATTTTGTGCCTGTATATAAAAATGCATCATCCAAGATTATCTGCATTCAGAGGTGCTAACAAATATCTGCAGAACTTTCCTCTGTCCTAATAACCCCTAAACAGGTTCCCAGTGATGTTTTTGATCCAATAATCTTAGAAACCGGGAATAGTTTTCGAAAAAAAAGACGTCTTCATCTTTTGTGTTGCATGTTGACGCCATTACGTGTGAAAGGTGTTTTATGACCTTTATTTTGAGGTTGATTTTACAATACATTAAGCCTCCTACGGCCAATCAATGAGCAATGTGGTCATTCAGCCCAGTTGGTGAGCCAATGGATGTAAGCATCTGAGCACAGATTGGCCATGTATAAGTAGAGCCAGGGCACCCAGTTGTTTGACATCCGGGATGAATGACCAAATTGCAAAGCACAGGAGGTCCTCCTGGTCGGACGATTGACCAGATATTTCTGTGCTATCGGAGCGGATGTTGATCTGAACAAGCGTTTATGGATCCGTGCACTGTGCAATGTTGGCTCAAGTTAGTCAAAATGAGAGCAAACTGTGGCCAGCTTTAGAAGAGGAGGATTTGTTTGCAGGGCGCTCAATGTTTCTGGACATTCACTGATGTTAGGTCATCTGCATCTCTTCTAGAATGGAGAACCACAGGATGTGTAAAGATCCTGCATCGTACCAGGGACACTCCGCAGTGCAGGAGATGCTTGCTCCAGTGAAGAAGAGACCGGATGAAGAGTGTAAGTTGGCCTGATCACTAAAAGCTTTGTCTGTTGTGATAAAACGTACCGGCAGTGGGTACATCGGTTCTTTGTTGAAAGGGTGTTTTATCAAGTAATAAATGTATGAGAAATTAAAACAAAAATGTGGTTTCTGTTATTTATTTTAGTTTATTCTGATTTGTATAACATATATTAATAAACTTGATGTAAACATCACTTTAAAATTAGGGTTCAGGGTGTCACTTATTACATTTTCGCCCATCTTTGTGCGTCTGTGTTTGCTTCAGATGCCCAATCAAATTAGGAGCATTGAAAGTGAACAGAGATCTGCTAAGTTGGCGTAAAACATATGTCTTTAGTAAATCATCACTTATTGTCTGTTATATTCTTAGGCAGTTAAACTAAACTGACTTATAAGAGGTAGCAAATACAAAAAAAAGTTCTCCATAAATGGTTATAACACCATTAACAATGTGTTCCACTAAGATACATAACTTAGGTGTCTAAGCTGTTTTATTGTATGGACCCTGAGAATGATACAAGGTGTTATGTCCTATAGGAGATAGATAGATAGATGTGAAATAGATATATATGAGACATGAGATAAGTAGATAGATATGAGAGAGATAGATATAAGATAAGTAGATAGATATGAGAGAGATAGATATGAGATAAGTAGATAGATATGAGATAAGTAGATATGAGATGATTAGATATGAAATAAGTAGATAGATATGAGATAAGTAGATATGAAATAAGTAGATAGATATGAGATAAGTAGATGTGAGATAAGTAGATAGATATGAGATAAGTAGATAGATATGAGATGAGTAGATATGAGATAATTAGGTATGAAATAAGTAGATAGATATGAGATAAGTAGATATGAGATAAGTAGATAGATATGAGATAAGTAGATAGATATGAGATGAGTAGATAGATATGAGAGAGATAGATATGAGATAAGTAGATAGATATGAGAGATAGATTGATATGAGATAGATATGAGATAATTAGATATGAAATAAGTAGATAGATATGAGATAATTAGATATGAAATAAGTAGATAGATATGAGAGAGATAGATATGAGATAAGTAGATAGATATGAGAGATAGATTGATATGAGATAGATATGAGATAATTAGATATGAAATAAGTAGATAGATATGAGATAAGTAGATATGAGATAATTAGATATGAAATAAGTAGATAGATATGAGATAAGTAGATATGAAATAAGTAGATAGATATGAGATGAGTAGATAGATATGAGATAAGTAGATATGAGATAAGTAGATAGATATGAGATAAGTAGATAGATATGAGATGAGTAGATAGATATGAGATGAGTAGATATGAGATGAGTAGATAGATATGAGATGAGTAGATAGATATGAGATGAGTAGATAGATATGAGATAAGTAGATATGAGATAAGTAGATAGATATGAGATAGATAATGATTTGAAAGTATCTTTGGGTGAAGTCCTAGATAGAGACAAATGTGTTTTCTCTTCTGAATGTTATACTAATTGGTTCTTTTTCCGATAGTATTTCACTCAGTGAGATTATATTACTAATTAAGGTAAATTAATATAGACTCCATTGGATATTAGTGTGAACCATCTCTCTGTGTTCATAATTGGCATTATAGATTTCTCTTTATTTCAAGCCTCGTTCAAATTAAATTTCTTGGACGGAATCCCTACATCAAATGTGATGTGACCAGATGGTCCTATTCGCAGCTCTCCTTTGTCAAAAGGGCGGATTTAACTAAGAAATATAACATGCCAAGAGTTTCCTCACGCTAAAGTTACGGCTAAACCTCCTTTTGGTTTTGCTTTTTCTTATTATGCTTATTTGCATCTGCATTGCATTGTTTTATCGTTTTATTAATTGTTTTTACAAACATGCTGTCAAACATACCACATATAGTCAAACCATTTTTATATTTTGCTTTACTTTTACTTATCAGCACTGTTCTATGAATATATTTTATATTACATTTATATGGGGTCCATTAGATCCAGGCTGATATCGGATAGCAAAATGATATGCTCACATGCGCGCATATAAGGAGAATGATGCTAATTTCAGTGCTCCATAAAGTGTTTTGATCACCTCAAATATAATTCCCGTCACATCACAATGAGGGCCATTTATCCTCTCAATATAAACCAAATTTAGGGAATTTTTTCGGCCACGGTTGCACCCTAACAACAACTGGGTATCCATAAACCCCAAGCCTTAGAGGACCCGCATTCGTTCTGGGCTGACGTAACGCAACCAACAAAACCGCCCCCGAAGGGCAGGTGGCTAATGCGTCACCATGGTTCCGCCTCTGTAGCGCAGCGCTGCATTTCGAGGGCCCCATTATGAGAGGATCTGCACACTTATGCAACCAGGGTATTATTATTTTTTTATTTTTAATTTTTCACTTCTTTTTACTAAAAAAAAAAAAAAAAAAAAAAATCTTTTTGTTTTTTACTTGAATTTTGTTGGTTTCAAGGTTATTCTAAAGCCTGAAAAAGTCCTGATATGATTTATTCTGATTCCAGGATTTACAGACACCTGCAATTTCAATAAGGATGTGTAGACTTTTTATATTCACTGTAGTGGATGAGAGATTAAGAAATATAAACTAGTATTTTATAACTTTAAAATATATGAATCCTTGTTGTATTGTCTGATATTTTACCTCTTGTCTTTCCCCCTGGCTGATATTTCATTGTCCCTCCATTAACCAGATAACCTCACAGTGTCCTGCAATCTAATCTGAGATACGAGTTCTGGACAACGCATATGGTTCATTGTTGACGATTTACTCCCCATGTGTAGGCATTAAAAGCAGGTCACCAATACCCCGCAGTATCTGGCTATACATGCTGTACCATGCCGTACCCCAGGGCCAGCTGATACCTTTCCAAAATACATAATTGATGTTCTCTATCTCTAGGCAAACAGAGACCTTGTAAGATTTCCAGTTGGCAGGAAGTCAAAGGAACAGGTGAACAAGGTTCATTTAAGTCCTGCAGAGTCTCCTTCTGTGTAAATGTCTCTTCTTTGTCTGGCCAGAATATCGAAGCATGAACACAACAAGTTGTGGCCAAAAAAAAAATCGCACTCTTGCAGTTTTTGTTCTAATAATGCCCCATTTCTTGAAACTTGTTGTAATTTAAAAACAAAATACTTTGGTGTCCGCAAATGTATTTCTTTGGTTTGCAGTAGAATAAAACACAATTTAGTAAGTTATAGATTAGTTCACCCAGAAATGCTTAAACGGGACAAAAAAAATTATTGGCACCTTTAAGAAGTCGTTAGAAATAATTTGATTTCAGGCAGGTGATTCTCCTTCACTTTGGAACTGAACTGACCTGTGGTGAGTAGCAGGTGCCTGCAATATAAAGATCAATCATTAGACAAGCCTGAATAGAGAAAAGGAATCGGTCTCCTGCTTTGTGTCACTATGCGCATTTAAATGAGAGATAAAGGGGGGGTGACTGTGCTTTTATGGGGAGTTTCCTGCTTTGCAGTATGGCGCACAGACTTTATTTCGCCCTTAAAGAGCCTTGATTTCGTCACATCCTGTTCTATTAATGGGTCTCATTGTGAACTTTTGCTTTTAAAAGTGAAATGTTTATAATTACATCGATCAAGGTGCACAAAATGTAATTTAGCAAATCAACAATAGTTAACAAAACATATTCTACTTAAATGCATTATTTTAAAGTAATAGTTAATTGCACAATTTTTTTTTTACTATTTCAGAATAAATAATTCACAAAACTTAAATAAAGTATTCTATAAAATACCTCTACTTTTACTGCTGGTTTAATACAAATAGTGATTTATTTATTTTTTATAGAATATGGCATTACTTTACCTCCATTTTAAGGATAATTTACCTACTCCACTTTCATATAATTTGCTCCCAAATTGGCTTCTATTATTTTTTTGGGCGTACCTGTACGCTGATCCACTGATTATGCTCTAACTGTTTTGAAAACCGTTCTAATACTTGTTTGCAGGGGAGGGATAGCAAATTTTAGCCCGGCGGGTGACTCGACTAAGCAGCCTGTTGTGAATATTTTAAAGGAAAAAAATGCAGGTGACCCAGCCCAATGTAACCCATTGTGGGAGCGGCCCGGGGGGGGCAGCTGCCCCCCAGCCCAGCCTGCTCCTGCTTGTTTGTCAAATTTATACAAAAGTTTGAAGAATCACAGGAGTTACAGGAAGATTCGTTCATAGTGAGGGCCTGTTTCAGCAAGTTCGAGGCTATTCGAAAACTCAACATTCGATTTGGTCATATTTGACATCCGTCAAGCTTGTTTGACATTTGTGTTGCCATTTTGAATGCGGTGCCAGAATTAAGGTTGAATCACAAATTAAGTGTCCCAAAATCATGAGAAAACTATGGACAAGGTCAAGGTTGTCAAACCAGCTTGGTCGATCGTCTATTGATCTTTGTTAAACAGTTTGAGCAGTTCTACCTAACTTGATTTTCATTCTATCCAATCAATACAGTCCATTGTTGGCTTAATCTCTTAATCTATGAGCAGCATGGTGGCTAAGTGGTTAGCCCTTCTGCCTCACAGCGCTGGGGTCATGAGTTCAATTCCTGACCATGGCCTTATCTGTGTGGAGTTTGTATGTTCTCCCTGTGTTTGCGTGGGTTTCCTCCGGGTGCTCCGGTTTCCTCCCACACTCCAAAAACATACTAGCAGGTTAATTGGCTGCTATCAAAATTGACTCTAGTTTCTCTCTGTCTGTTTGTGTGTGTGTGTTTGTGTATGTTAGGGAATTTAGACTGTAAGCTCCAATGGGGCAGCGACTGATGCAAATGAGTTCTCTGTACAGCTCTGCGGAATCAGTGGCGCTATATAAATAAATGGTGATGATCTGTTCTAGGTTTGGAATTCTACACCTCTCATGTCTCATGAATTGTATCCCTTGGATCGCAAGTGTAACTTCTCAAATACAGTGATTAGCTCTTAGTTTGCAAGGTCATTCTCTGATTTACTATTCAAAGTGAATTTCTTCTGCAATGTGCAGGGTTTTGTGGCACTAAATAGATGCTCTTACACAAACTTTAAAATCAGCCGATGACTATGTCACAAGTAAAGTGTCTCTACACCTGCACCCAAGACAGTATCGCCCCTGTCTCTATCATACCCACTCGATCTGCTGTCTTTACAGTTCAGTGCTTGTTGTCTCTTCGCATATATTGTATTCGCTCCTGTTTTTGGGTCTCCTGAACATCTCTAAAGCCTATTCCTAACTGGAACTTTTTGTTCTTCAATTGGTATTCTGTTTTGAATCATGTAATCGACTATACTTCCTCGTTTAACAGGTTTTTAAAATGACTGTTTTCATTGGTCCTCACTGTTTAATGTGGGATACAAATATTTTCCTTAGACAATTGGCATTTTGTTTTGTATTTACATACGACATAGCTATGGGTTGTGTCATCGATATACCTGTTTGTTTCATATGACAATTAACAATGTTTAGAATTGAAACATTCCTGTTTTTTTTAATCCTTTCTTAAGAGTTCTGTGTGGTATTTTAGAGTGTTTTACATCCTAATAAGCATTGAATTGTCTCTTGCACCTATCTAACATTTGTTAATGTTGTAATTAGGCAGGTTAAACAATTTAAGAGGCAGAATTAGGCAATTACACACCTTCCAATTGTCCTAATTTTCTATGCCGCTGTTTTGTGGCTGATAGGGGTATGGTTTGTCATTAAGAGGTCGTACTTTGCAAGGATGCAGGGAGTGGATTGGGGGAATTTGGGTGTAACCTCTTTCGTCCTGATTTTCCAGTTGGTAATATTGACAGACATAATATAACTTTATACTCCCACTCATTTTCTCTTGTCCTGTCTCCTCTCTCTTTTTAAATTTATGTAGAGCAGATGCCTTTGTTATCTACAATGTTTGTTCTAAACTGGTTTCTGAAGGTGTGGAGAAGATCACTCTCCGGTCTCTGGTAATCTTGAACCCCTTAGTCTTTTTTTAATGTTGTATTTGTACATAATACATATCTAAAGTTATATATTTTGTGTGTGCGTGTCGGTTTGAAGCTTAAAACTTTCTAGTTTGCAGTTTATTATTTTTTTGGGTTATCCAATAGATAAAAGAACGTCCTTAACCTTAGAAAATGAGGGAGGCATAATGACACTTGGAACTGACAGCAAGAGACGCTAACAGTCTGGGAATCCATGACCATCACAATGACTTAGCCCTGTAATAAACCAATTTTCATGCACAGACACGTCATTCAAAACAAATCACTTTTCTTTCTGCACTGTACATTATATTGTGTAATGAGTTTGCATGTGGCAAATGCAATGCTACAAAATATGAATTATTGGTGCTACAAAGATTTTGGCTTAGGAAGAAATTGGTATGTATGTTTCTTAAACTACACAACGGTAAAAGATATATGCTATGGGCCTGAGTCATTAAGGAGAGCAAAGCATAAAAAAGGAGTAACGTTTGCACCTGGGCAAAACCATGTTGCATTGGAGGGGGAGGTAAATTTAAAATGTGGGGACAGATTTATAGTTGGGGTAGGGCATGTAATAGATCAACTTTACATTTCAGTGTAGTAATAAAGCTATTAAGTAATTGTGTGCTAGATGAAAAAACAGCCAGTATTTAACTTATGTGCAAAATAATAAACTACTTTGCACCCCTTTCATTGTAACATGGTTTGTCCCAGAGAACATTTACCCATTTTTTGCCTTAATGACTCAGGCCCTATGTGTCCTATGGGTTTTATACATCGGGTAGCTCTTTGCCTCCGCTGTGCCTTGTGTTAAGTTAGATAGACTCATTCGTGTAGTGCTTTGCTATACATCAAAGTGTGGTCAAATTACATAGCAAATGATTTTGTCACCAGGGAATAGATTAATGACGGAATTCTTAAAAGCCAACAATCTGTAACCTACATTGGGTTATGCAAATGTCAGATCACAGATGGCTGTACTCAGTACTCACTGCCATGAACAATCCGTTAGAATTAACACTTTGATTACGGAGAGCAGAGGGATTTAGGAAGCCGTTTGGAGGTCTTTGAGAAAGTGATTTATTTTCCACGTTTTTTTGTTATATGTCCATAATTGAGTAGCAGTTATAGTGAGGGATACATAGAGGAAGATGCTATCACCTATGCAGACGGGTAAACCTGAACACCAATTGACCATCTCTATCTCCAGTATGGTCTCCCAGGCAGCCACGTGATTGGATGACACGGGCACAGTTAGTGTGAATAGCGGATGACTGCACACACTAGCAAATTCTTATTGTGCAGATTTTTAGGCCCAATCAATATCTCTTCAACTCCAATCAGGTCTTAATTGGTGCTGCTAATAATTTTTATGCTGATACATGCAAATATATGGAGCAGTTTGTTCTAAAAGGGTCATGTGGGCAGCGGCAGCTATATAGCCATGTTTTTAATGAGCATTTCACCTTATTTTATTCAATCATCATGTGCTCGTCAAGGGTGTCCCTGGTTTTGATGTGGGAGGAGATAGAACACTCTTTAGCCAATCGTCTCATCAAAACGTTCACAGCAGCACAGACCTTTTTCAGGAGATGAGCGCGATGATCTTGTGGGAAGCAGTGACCTGTCCTCTCATATAATTGTGTCAGTGAGGACAGGGCTGCATGTGACAGGGGCAGAAATATGATGTGAGGAGGGGAATGGAGGCAGCAGGAAGCCACAGACTGAGGGTTATATAGTGAAAGGAGCAAGGTCCCCCAGCAGCACAGAGTATATCAGGAGATGAGGGATGTGTTAGTGAGGACAGGGCTGCATGTGACATGGGCAGTAATATGATGTGAGGAGGGGAATGGAGGCAGCAGGAAGCCACAGACTGAGGGTTATATAGTGAAAGGATCAAGGTCCCCCAGCAGCACAGAGTATATCAGGAGATGAGGGATGTGTTAGTGAGGACAGGGCTGCATGTGACAGGGGCAGTAATATGATGTGAGGAGGGGAATGGAGGCAGCAGGAAGCCACAGACTGAGAGTTATATAGTGGGAGGAGCAGAGTCCCCAGCAGCACAGAGTATATCTGGAGATGAGTAATGTGTTAGTGAGGACAGGGCTGCATGTGACAGGGGCAGTGACATGATGTAAGGAGGGGAATGGAGGCAGCAGGAAGCCACAGACTGAGAGTTAAATAGTGGAAGGAACAGAGTCCCCAGCAGCACAGAGTATATCTGGAGATGAGTAATGTGTTAGTGAGGACAGGGCTGCATGTGACAGGGGCAGTGACATGATGTAAGGAGGGGAATGGAGGCAGCAGGAAGCCACAGACTGAGAGTTAAATAGTGGAAGGAACAGAGTCCCCAGCAGCACAGAGTATATCTGGAGATGAGTAATGTGTTAGTGAGGACAGGGCTGCATGTGACAGGGGCAGTGACATGATGTAAGGAGGGGAATGGAGGCAGCAGGAAGCCACAGACTGAGAGTTATATAGTGGAAGGAACAGAGTCCCCAGCAGCACAGAGTATATCTGGAGATGAGTGATGTGTTAGTGAGGACAGGGCTGCATGTGACAGGGGCAGTGACATGATGTAAGAAGGGGAATGGAGGCAGCAGGAAGCCACAGACTGAGAGTTATATAGTGGAAGGAACAGAGTCCCCAGCAGCACAGAGTATATCAGGAGATGAGTGATGTGTCAGTGAGGACAGGGCTGCATGTGACAGGGGCAGTGATATGATGTGAGGAGGGGAATGGAGGCAGCAGGAAGCCACAGACTGAGGGTTATATAGTGAAAGGAGCAGGGTCCCTCAGCAGTACAGAGTAGTGATGTGACGCTCCTATCACATTGATACAGGACATTTGCGGTGTCCATCACACCTCTATGTGAAATGATGTTCGTAAACACAACTTATTATAAATTCGCAAACAATGTTGTACAAATCTGTAGTCTATATGAACATTGCTGGTTTGCGCAGACTGAACAATTGTGAGGATCAGGAAACAAGAAGCCATTGGAATGCTGGGAAATAACTAGATGAAATGAGGACACCACATCAGCAGATAACACAACATGATTCACAGCAGTTTCCACTTAACTGTTTTATGAAAACATATGTAATTCACATTCATCTCATTAATTGATGATACATTTCAAAACTCTAGAACACGAGTGTCATGAATTAAAAAAGAATAAATGAATTGTTAAGTAACAATGTTTCTTTTTGCAAAAGCAACAATTGTCCTTGAGACTGAACCTGAGATTCCTTCCTGACAGCAAAGAATTTGGCCCTGATACTATTGTTCATTTAAAGGTATTTAATCTTGAGATAACTTTAATTTATTAGCTGGTACACACTGTCCCACATCTTAAATTATTTTGGCAGAAGAAGGAATGGTGGTATTTAAATTTTCCCTGCTATTGATGATTTCTGAATCTAGCCCACCATGGCAACCACAGGCGCATGACACATGATGTAGCGAGCAGAGAACCTTTTGATGGCCCCTCTGAGCTCTGTCCACACTGTGACATTTACCCGCCCCCCCCCACCCCCACCCCTTTCTGCCATCACACTACACTCTAAGAGCTGTGAGCCTGTTTCTGTGTAGCAGACTGACTGTGTCTGTGTCTGGCAGCCATTTATGTTTGCCATTCAGAGAACTTTTGAAAAGGAGATAATGATTTGTATGAGATAGCTAAGAATAATGATATAATGATATAATAAATATTCTTTGGGGGATTGGTGCTTTAAATTCAAACGGATCAGTTAAAAATGACTGGTTTTGTTTCTCGCTGTTTACTCCTTCTTTGCAACAAATTATTATATTAATGTAAATGTTAATGTATTTGTTAAAATGAATAAGCAATTTACCACTGGAGTCGAATACGTAATCATACCTTTAATTGGTATCTGCAGTCTTGGGAAGCCCCAGGCGCTCTTTTCAAGTGGAGTGTGGGGTTAATTCTGAACAATGAAATAGAGCTTTCTGTCAGGGGTAGAGATATGGTTTTTGTTATATATGTACAGATTTATTTATAGAAACCGCTTGTTTTACAGCACTTTACCAATGTTCTAGAATACGTTAGAGGAGGTAATATACAAAACATGGAGCAAATACAAGCACTGTTGCAATTATATAACAAGTGTACCTATAAATAGCCGTGTTCTTTTACTGTTTATTTGCTTAAAGTTAGGCACGGGGCAGATGCAGTTAGTCGTAATTTGGAAGTAAATTGCTCTTTAAAAAAGAGCGCTGAAAAATAGCGTATTTGCGCCCACTTTCCGCACCGTACTCCTCTCTAGATGTATCCGCCTCCGCATCAGCAGCATATTCGCCGGGTTTTTGACATGTCGTCATGATCAGTAGGTGTTTGAGACTGCCCTGTAACAGCTGCAATGACCCCCTACCTAACAGACGTGCAGGCGTCTCTCTGCAGGTCTGCAGGAATCGCATTTGTGTATAGACTCCTTCGCTGCATTTGACGAATGTTAGAACATTCCTTCTCTTCCCCCGTCTGGACTCTCCAGGTGCTGATTATGTAAGTCTGCACAGAGCAATTTCACGCAAGATATGGGGTTCAAGATGCAGGGAATAGCATTTTTATGTGTAAAGGGGACAATGGAACCCAGTATTTTCCAGTACCAGTGGGTACCTACTACATACTTACCAACTTTTGAAAGTTGGCTTCCTGGAGCCTGCCGGGGGAGGTGGGCGTGATGGGGGCGGGGCTCCAAAATACGCTTCATTTTGGACCCGCCCCCGGGACTTAATGACGCAAACGCGTCATTTTACAGCAGACCTAATTCTGCCCACTTCACCAGGAAGTGGGCAGATCTGGGAGATTGCCACACTCTCCCGGGACTCCATGAGACTCTCGCGATATGCGGGAGTCTCCTGGACATTCCGGGAGAGTTGGCAAGTATGACCTACTAATATGTTGTGGTTTTCTGAAGGCCTCCTGCTCCATTCAATGCGTTTGATGAAAGTTAAATGCATCCAAATTAATGGAGTGATCTCCAGTGACCCCCCCCCCCCCCCCAAATACAAGTAAAAGCACTCCTTAACAACCGCATGTCAAACACGTGTGCATGTCACTTGCGGTTCCCGTTTCAGTTTCAACATGCATATTTAAATGCAAATCAAACACCAGTGGCCTAAGTTGTCTGGTTAATTATAATGGGTCATTGCCCAATATAATTAGGTGAGAGGAAAACGCAGACACTTTATGTTATAATTAAACAGTTGTAACAACTAGACCGGGACAGAAGGAAAAGTTCGTCCTCTGTAATCATTTGTATCAAACTATTTTCCTCTTGACCACTGAGATAATACAAGGGATAGTGACACTGTGTCCTGCTCTGATACTACAGAATGACTTGTGTACATGATACATACTTCCGACCTGTCCCGATATTGGAGGGACATTCTGATTCATAGGCCAGTAGAGGGGCGGGGCTTAGCAGGAAAGTGGGTGGGAAGTGTCTAAATATGTCTAATTTTGGGCGGAGTTTGGTTAGAACAGGGCGGGGATTATTTTGTCTCACTTTCAGGATTCTAAATGTTGAGAGTGACCCCTGATGTACGGCTCAAGGCTATAGATGACCGAATCATTCATGTTTCAGTTTTGTTTTTGTTTCCACGTCCATCATTGTATTTTCGGTTTTTATTTCGGCAAAAGCAGGCTGGTCTGTTGGATTTAGGTTTCACCTGAAATGTAAATTTGGTGAAACAGGCTAAAAACACATAAAAATATGTAATTTTGAGCTGTTATTATTATTACCTTAGTATGTATATAATCTGCATGCATTAACACTAATTTATAGTCTATTTATAGATCATTTCTATTGCTGTGTGATTCTCTGTTCGTGCCAACACAATTCCTCGCACTACACTTGTTGATAGACACAGTCACCCTGTGTAATGTAGTCACATGGTACATACATTTGTGACTTTGTTTCTATCTATGTATAATCTTTTCCTATCTTCTCTTATCGTCTATTCTCCCTATCAGAAAAAACCCCAATAATTAACGTTATATAATCTCAGTTATTACAAAGCAAATCACCGTTACAGTATACTGTATAAGGATATTCACAAAACCTTCTCTGTGAAACACAGGAACAGGAGCTGTGATGTCACAGCAGCTCAACTGACTGGAATGTCAGCTGTTTCAGCTGTTTTAGGACACTGTTTTTAAGATTTGTGATTTTTGCTGTCTGTAATACATAGGGCTGGTAATAATAACTTTACTTTTTGACAGAGCTGCAGTGGATAACATTGATCTATGTACAGTATATTACCTTCATATTGTGTACATAAACATTTTAATTTGGTGGGTTATTGATCCTCAAAGAAACAAATAATAATTAATGGATGGTGGATTTATGGTGCAAATGTTTTATTTACCATAATGAAATCATTCTCCAATCCAAGACACAGGGGGATTGAGGATTTTGTGTCCACATAATAGCACAATTTTTTAACCAACACTAAAAATATTCCTGAGCAACAGCTGCACGTTTTCTGCAGGTAAAATCATGAACAATGAAAATGCTATGGAGTAAATGTATCCTTCTAAAAAGCAAAATTGAAGATGTTGCCCATAGCAACCAATAAGATTCTAGCTATCATTTTCTGCAATGTACTAGATACATGATAGCTAGAATCTGATTGGTTGCTCTGGGCTACACCTCCACTTTTTCTTTTTAGGAGGTTCGATAAATCTGCCCCTAGAACCCCTAATGGCTGCAGGAAAATGATTGGAATTATTTCCCTGCTCCAAGGATAAAACTCACTTTACAGCCGGCAAAATTTGCATTTCTCCCAGCACTTACATCACATGACCGTGCATCTTACTATTGCAGCTGGTCTGTGGGCATGCTGCCGTTATATACCTACCGGGGGCAAGGACAGGATCTTGGCAGGGTTTTCCCACATTTTATCAAAATATTCATGTCTCATGTATATTCATCCTCTATCATCATCATCTGTTATTTATATAGCTCCACTAATTCCACAGCACTGTACAGAGAACTTATTCACATCAGTCCCTGTCCCATTGGAGCTTACAGTCTAAATTCCCTAACATACACACACACACAGAGACACACAGACACATAGACTAGGGTCAATCTTGATAGCAGCCAATTAACCTACTAGTATGTTTTTGGAATGTGGGAGGAAACCGGAGCACCCAGAGGAAACCCATGCAAACACGGGGAAAACATACAAACTCCACACAGATAAGGCCATGGTCGGGAATTAACCCCAGTGCTGTGAGGCAGAAGTGCTAACCACTAAGCCACCGTGCTGCCTTCTCTATGAAGCTAATTCAATCCTGTGCAAGAAAGTTGGATGCATAACTAGAAAAAGCACCACTGCGTATCCTCCTAATATGCTAAACATTGGTTGCAGTGGGTTGCCTGGAAGGAAGGCATCAGTTTAGGCTGTTATGCCAGAAAGGTGCCGTCCTGCCAAGCATTTTATCTTCGATGGGAGCATCACCTTAAACGTTGTCACACCCCTGTTTTGGTGTCAGAGGGGGACAGCAGAAAATGTTGGGGGACTCAGCGACTTAGTTATAATCTGCTACTCCCACCACTGCAGTATTTGTCTGTTTAAATAAAATTAGCACTATATATATAGATACAGAGATAGATATTGATATAGATATATGTGTGGGATTTCAGCACATTTGTTCCTGAATCTTCTCGTCAGCCTCAGTGTGACAAACAGACTCAGGTGTGTGACACGTTAGACGTGTAATGAATGACAGAGGCTTTCTCGCGTACAGGTGAAAAGCACATTTTTTTTCTGCCTTCAAAAAGTGAAAAGTAATGAAATGAAAAGGAGAAAAAAAGAGAACTTTTTACGCTGAAGAACCAATTTCTCCCGTGACAAACGACATAGAATCGACTACAAACACTACACACCAAGAGGGCGATTTAGAGGGCGACATAAGTGCATTTGCGCAGTGTAATTTTGTGTATAATATTCATCACACTTTGCAGGTATTACTTATAACCCCTTGCACTTCGAGAGGCGGATCAGAAGCGTTCACATGCATGTGCAGTACAGTAAGGACATAGATGACACACGTTAGTTATGCCTGAAATGTGTGTTTTATACATGTATTTTTTGCACCTACACAAAGTAGGTACAAGCTCTAAGCTTGTCTCTCAAGTGCCAAGTTTTCTATCATCATCCCAGAAGTGTCTAGTTTGCAAACATAACTCTTATCCTATATCTAACAGTTGTTGACAAGAAGAGTGTTTATATCACATATTTTCCCCTACAGATACTCGGTACAACATATATTCCTTCCTGGCCCCAGCCATCTGGCTTTCATCAGTGGTTTGAATGGACTATTGGGAAAAGATATTCACTCTACTCACTTCAAACCCAA
The DNA here is from genome assembly GCF_038048845.1 of Mixophyes fleayi. Classification (NCBI taxonomy): domain Eukaryota; kingdom Metazoa; phylum Chordata; class Amphibia; order Anura; family Limnodynastidae; genus Mixophyes; species Mixophyes fleayi. Next base: position 11,134,870 of record NC_134409.1, read on the forward strand.
TAAAGTTGGGTTTGTGACACAACAATGAGGTCCTGGCATAGATACAATACATTGACCACCGAAGAGCAAGCATGTGCATTAAAGATAAGTGTAAGATACCTTCAGCTAGAGATTGCATCTAGCACACAATTAGCTAATTTGGGTCTATTTTGCATTTTTAACACAAAAACAAAAATAATTTCTATTTATCAACTTCGTTATACATAAGGATACATTTGACAATACAATCTTCCTGCATCATGGACCTCACATCACTACACTGTGCTGTTGATAACACTGCTTCTTCCACTATATAACTCTCAGTCTGTGGCTTCCTGCTGCCTCCATTCCCCTCCTCACATCATGTCACTGCCCCTGTCACATGCAGCCCTGTCCTCACTTACACATCACTCATCTCCTGATATACTCTGTGCTGCTGGGGACCCTGCTCCTTTCCCTATATAACTCTCAGTCTGTGGCTTCCTGCTGCCTCCATTCCCCTCCTCACATCATGTCACTGCCCCTGTCACGTGCAGCCCTGTCCTCACCAACACAATCACACAACTGGACAAGTCACTGCCTACCACAAGGTTAGTACACTTATATCTTGAACTAATCTCTGCTGCTATTAACATTACAATAAGGGGCTCATACTGCAAACTCGTTACTTCAATAGAATGCATCTGTAGTTGTAAACCTGATCTGTAGTGGGAGGCGCTATGGCCAGACGGTAACTATAGATTGCTGGTTTGTCTCTGACATTATGTATTACCGCACATCTTTCATTGGTAGCTACTATTCATAAATAGCTTTAGGTGCTTGCCATTAAAGATGCATGGACCACGGGAAGGATTAATAGGCTTATTTATTTATTTTTAACTTAGGCTCGTTCTGAGCATATGAATATGAAAGCCCAGCATATATATCACAGCCAGATGCCAATTAACGCAGCACAACAGCCCAGGGGAATTCTGTGTATGCGATATATGTTTTGATTTAATTAGAATTAGCTTTAATTTATGTTTGGTGCTACAGTATTTTCTAGCTACAAGATGACATTTGTTAGTGGGAAAAAAAAACGCAGCTTAAACAACATAAAAACACAGATTTAGGAAAGAGGAGGGGAATACGTACTAAGACCAAAATGAATGTTAAATATATAAATCTGTTATATGCTTCTCATTGTCAATGCCAAAAGTATCAAGTGTGTCCGTTAAAAGTCAGTACCGCATTAAGTAGATAATATATTATTGTACAAGTGTTAAGCATGTGTGGAATAAATTATTGCTCGGTACATATGGCACAACCAGGCTGGAAGCCATAACAACCAATAACGTAATATGAAACTAATGACAGCAAGTGCTGATCATGTAATATGACCTCTTCTGCCCAAATTCTCAAACCTCCCAGAATATAACTTACCCCCTTGTAGCAAATAAGGGAGACGCAGCCAATGCAACTACCCAGTTACCCGAAGGCATCGTTGCCGTCATCATTTATTTAGATGGCGCAACAGAATCCGCAGCTCCGCGCAAACCACAAAAAATAAACAGGGAAAATACAGGGGCCAAAGAAACAACACACTCGGTAAACATCAATACAAGAGACTGTAGAGAAAACAACTACATAAGACGACTGAACTAAGACAAAGGAAACATTACACAGAGGATGAGGAGATAGGAAGTAGTGAGGGATAAACGTGTGAGCTATGAGTTGGATCATGGTGCATCTCAGCGAGCCGGTGGACTCAATCCATCCAAGTCCTCTGCAGTCTAGCTCTATAGAAGAGGACTGGGTGGATTGTAAGACTTAGATACATTCCCAACATTGAAACAAAAATAGGGAGAGAAAAAAGGCGCCCCACCTTTGATCAACTGAATCCATACCTTGTCTACCCAGTCTCACCCTAATACAACAACAATGCCCACATTTTTTGGCAAACCCAATCCTCTGCCTGATATTCTCTACCACTTTTGCCTTCGAAAATCAGGACAGTCCCACCAAAGTCAGGACTATTTGGAGGTATATATGCCCAGATGCATTACCGAAGTGAAAATGAGCAAATTGTTGATCGATCCAGCTTCAGATAACAGGGGGGGTTCCTGGAGGTGGAGTCCCCCTTTATAATATACTAGGGGGTCAGGTTGTATAAAGGGTAAAACACCCTTCTCATCAATTAGTTCAGCTCAGGCAAATAAGTGTGAAATTTGGGAGCAGATCATTTTGTATCAGGTGAAAAATGGTCGAGTTCTAGGTTCTGTGTTATGTTGAGGGGAATTTAGGGTTTTAATTAGGCAAATACCCAGAGTTCTCCTTTAAAGGGACACTTTATTTAGTTTCTTTACCTCATTTAAATATAAGAGGCACATCCGTCATGTTGGTATTACAGCGACGAATACACCTACTATGAGTGTCTGCTAATGCCTGCAAGCTTGCTGGGAAAGTTGCAAACTCATTACCTAACTTGGTGCCCGCATAGCTATACAGACACAGGCTCACAGCTCTCGGCATGTCATGTGGGGGGAGAAGGAGGCTGTCACAGTGCACACAGAGCTCAGATGGGCATTCCAAAGCCTCTCTGCTCACTACATTATGTGCCACATGTCTGTGGTTGCCATGGTAGTCCAGAATCATAAATAAATGACAGTAGCCTGAAGAAATAATACAAGGGAAAATAATAAATACTAAAGTTATCAAGATGAATGTTATGTTGAAAAAATAAAATACACGTCTGATTTTTGTCATGCGATTGCTGTTTTAAAAAAATAGTAGTAAAAGCATAACTTTTAACCACAGTGGGTATGGAGCTCAATGCATGTATCTTTTAGTTATTAAATTACCCCCTATTATGGACCAGGATACAATATGCAAGATACAATTGTACCCACAGTCAGATGGAGAATTGAAAAATAAAAACAATTGTGAACTTTCGGTGAGTGGGAACATTTGGCTTACTTACTATTACAATATGTTCTTTGGATGCTCGGTACTAACAGCGGGCTGACATCGCACTGAGACTTCTTCCTCTGTAATCTGCTCTCAGGACGATGAAACAATTAACACTAGATCAAAAAGAGGAGCCAGCGCCGTTGGGGACATATAATATATTTTTAATACAGCCACTTAAACATAGACACATGTTTTTTTCAGCAGAGATGTGCAACATTGTATCTCTCCAGCTATTGTGGAACAACAAATTCCAGCATGTACGTCCAGTCTTTAGGTTGGGTACTATTCAGCGACTGCCCAAAAGCCGACGTGTACAATGTAGAATAGTTTTTAAAAAACACAGCGCTTCCTTAAATGACCACCTGAATACCAACAATCTCAGTGTTGCAGTTTAACATGACGTCATTTGTTGCTTCGCTGCAATTGTTTCAAGTATGTATTACAAGCGACGATAGGAACACAATGTAGGAAACATCACAATCAGTGATACTATCGAGTAAATTGGTTTCGGCTTTTGGGTAGTCGCTGAACCACCGCAGTCTTCAGTCATCTGTCACTTGTTTGCAAAAATAACCTTGGGATTACTTTTCTGGAGCTTAAATGACTGAAACAGCAAAACATCAGGACATCGTAAAGTGTAATCAAGCCCCTTTTAGAATGCCTAATTGGTCTATGCATGCAGTGTTTTCTTCACCATCGTCAGCAAAACACCCAAACCTACTGCCCATACCTGCCCCAACGCCACAGAGGGACGATTAGGTTACCTGCCCTAATGAAGAGAGGAAAGGTGATACTTAAAATGTGGAAATCTCCAGGAAGGGAGGTGGTGGTTTAATAATGGAAACACAGGGTGGGAATACTGTGAAATTATCCCCCATGGAAAAATGGACGTGAAAGTAGCAAAATTGTGATGTCTTCAGCATTTCATGCTCTCCTTGTTTGAACAATTCCTACGGGTGCTTTCTGCAGTACAACATACACAAAAACAAACAATATTTGGTCTCAAGTGTATCATCCCATAGACATAGCTATACTCTGTATTGCTATTGTCATTGGTTATATCTGCCTACAGTAATAATAGAACAGACTGAACGCAGACTGAATGCATTACAGATGGACTCAACAAGGTGTCAGAAGTGCTGCCCATGTCAACTCATATATCCCATAATTACTGTAAAATCTATGGATCTATATTCTGAATAGTTGGTTCTAGTTCCTCAGACGAATAAATGAATATCTGGTGATTGTTAAAGAGCAATTAAAGGCAGTATTTAATATAATTAAGAGATATCAAATGATATGTGTTTGTGTCAATGTGCCGAATATGCAATGACTAGAGTATCCATACTTAAATAAATAAGCCCGGCAATCACTTCTCTCCAGCAGGTTGCCATGTCAGGAGGGAGGGGCTTCTCTGAATAGGCAGAGTTGGAGTGACAGCTTGGCAGACTTGCAGTGCAGAAATGCACTGCTTGGATTGGATGATTCATGTGCAGGGGATGGCTGGGGAATCTCAGCCTGGGGTTCGAGACTTGGCTCAGTGGCCTATTAGTAGCCTTTTTAAGGGAACACAATGCAGCTAGCCCAGTGACCCAGGCCAAGGTGGCACAGTATCTGCTTTATAGACCCTTTATAATATGCCATCAACACACTGTGCTAAGGATGTTTTAACCATTCGAAGCCCTGTATAGCATTATTTCAGATTCATGCTACATATCTGTACTTAGTAATATGCAAACATACGGTATGCATCTGAGATGATAGCAATAGAATCATGTAGTATCTATATATTAAAAGCATAAGTAGGACTATTATGAGCGACTTATATCTATAATGCCGTTGTCCGAGCATTATATATCAACTTAAAGCTCTTGGTCTGTAGATTTTCAGAAAAGAATTGGTGTTGTAATAAGTTGCATCGTTTCAGAGTTATTTTGCAAAATGTCCACCCGCCATTTACAACAATGTATTACCATTGTCCTCTGGAAACTGTGACAGTTGGCAATATACCTGTGCACCTGCTGGTTGCTCTGGAAACTGTGACAGTTAATGAACTCTCCCTGTGCACCTGCTGGGTGATCTGGAACATGTGACCTGCTGTGAGGTCTGAGAACTGTGGCAGTTATTTGCAGCCCTGCTGGGTGACCTGGAACATGTGACCTGTTGGGTGGTCTGGAAACTGTGACAGTTATTTGCAGCCACATATATCTCAGCGTGTCTTGCTGAGACCTCAAGCAATGACTGCTCCACTATTTCATTATTCACTTATCCTTGCTTTGTTTACAACAAACATGCCAAGAGGCCATCCTCGAGGACGTCGACATGGTGGAACCCTTACAGGTTGCCCATAATATAGTGTATAAAGAAATTCTATACTTCCTTTAATATAGTGATTGATAATATAGTTATTTATTCATTAGACTCATATGTTAACATTTCTACATGTAATGTAGAGCATACAAAGGTACTGAATTTAGTCATGACATTTCAGTTAGACTTACACCAGTAACTAAAATCTTCTCCGTTTTTGCAGAACCAATGTTTTTATGCGGCTTCTTAATAAGATTCATGTCTGTATTTTAACGTGTTGGGCTTTTTGCTTCTCTGTTTAAGACATCTCAGAGTTCTGGTTTATTCGTTTAATGTAAGAGGAATCTTGACACAGATGATCGTTAGTCTTCTCTGTTTATAGAAATTGTTGGCTTGTAATGTGTTGTTGTAAAGCAGATCAAAGGTCGGTGAATGTAATTATCTCTCCGCTGAGACCACATCGTTCCCTCTCTCTCTCTCTTTTCTCAGCTGCTTCCAGTCAACACAAATGTTGACAGCTGAATTTTAAAATTTGACTTATGTCAAGAAGAAATCTGGAAAATTGCGACCCCCCCATCCCCCTCCCCTCACCCCACAGAAAAAAATTGGTAAACCGTTTTAATGTCAACTATATAGAAAAAGGTCAAAAGTCACATGTGACCATCATGGAAAGTCCGCAAAGAGATTGCTTCATTTTTATTTAAAAAAAAGTTTTAAAAATCATCTATATTTATTTCAGAACACGTCAGCGGTGCGGTCACTTCTGTAAACACAGGTGAAAATATCCTTATTATTGTCACACTCTGACATCACAGATGTTTTAGACTGTGGGGTAAATTTATCAACCCTGAGAAGGAGAAGTGGAGGTGTTACCCATAGCAACCAATCAGATTCTAGCTATCCTTTATCCATTACATTCTAGAACACGATAGCTAGAATCTGATTGGTTGCCTTGGACAACACCTCCACTTTTAGAGGGTTTGACAAATCTACCCCTCTATTTGAAGAACAGCTACCGTTTCTCTACTTCATAACTATGTACCACCCTCTAAATTACCTCAGTAACACCTGACCCTGCACCAAATCCTCCCCCACAGATAAGCCGCCTCACACACAAGACACCAGTGGTGCAAGCTTTTGTGTTTTTTTTTGTCTCGTAAAAAAAAAAATCTAAATAAAAAAAATAAGTAACTAAGCATTATTTCATAAAATGATAATAAAAGATATTGAAATGCTTTATTTCTTTGTCATAAAACACTTCTCATGTGCTATAAGGAATAACACACCTATTTAAGTGTGCCAAGAGGGGGAGTATAATGCAACAGCAGCGGTGCCCGGCGGCCCAGCCGTATATTATTATGATATTAGAAGTTACTTAAGAGCTGCCTGCCTGAGGGCATGTGCTTTTATCTGGGCATGGAAAAAAAATCTTATAATACTGGTCTGAACTAAATGATAAATTAGGGCAAAGAATTATAGAAGATAAAGTCAAAAATGATCTGTTAATTATGATTTTCTGTCAGTATTTATAAAGGAGGGAAATAATAACAGGAATAGGCTGTGTAGCAATAGACTATGTACTGTATACTGTTAAATGATACTTGTCTTACAAAGGAATGGGTGTGGTTAGGCCTAAACAAGATTAAAGCACCAGATCCGGATGCATCCACCCACGTGTCCTAAAGGTACTTAGTTCAGTAATTCATGGACCACTGTTTCCTATACTTATGGACTCCCTCATACCTGGTCAGTGCTACAAGATTGGTGGAAAGTAGATGTGTGCCAATCTTTAAAAAAAATTGAAATTGAAACCAGGAAATTATATATTATAGAGGCTTCTTTCTTCTGTAAATTATTTAAATGGATTCTGAGGGATATGAGCCTGAAATATATTGTTGAAAATAAATAATACAATGACAGCATGGTTTCACGAAAGACCATTCATGCCTAACAATTATGATTAGTTTTTATGAGGATGCATTTCCAATTTTGGTCTTTTGTTGTATAATTGTTGTAATAGAATTGGATTTTGCCAAAAGCATTTAATCCTGTTCCACATAACATTCTGGAAAATAAGATGAGAGTATTAGGTGTAGGGGAAAATATATATACAGTACATGGTGATGAACTTGTTATAGAAGATAGTATATAGCGTAGTTATAAATTAAACACATCCTCTCCTGTTCAATCCTTTAACTAGTGACCTTGTACTTAGTAAGTACTGTCCATATTTGCTGATGGCACAAAGCTATGTAGGGTAACATTGAATAGAATAATAGTGCTGTAGAAAGCTTAAGGCAAAAAGCTTTGGGAATTTAGACTGTAAGCTCCAATGGGGCAGGGACTGATGTGAATGAGTTCTCTGTAAAGCGCTGCGGAATTAGTGGCGCTATATAAATAAATGGTGATGATGATTCAACACAAGGGGCTCTGAATAAACGTATCCTGTTAAATACAGGTATAGGGATGCTATGGATACAACACAGTACAGGATACGAACAATACATATGTGGAATATAAAGTCCCAAAAGAACGCACAGGAAATAATAAAGTATTCACTGATTGTCACCTGTTACAAAATAGTCAATAAGGTAAAGACATTAAAACTCCATATTTTTTTTTACAATTATTAAGATTTTCTCAATGTCTGCTGTATATACAGTTGCTCCTTATAGCATAGATACACAGCCAATCACTATCACTCAGCACTTACTCCTGATCTGTGGCTGCTGCAAATGATATGACTGAAAAACACGTACCTGAGAGATGTCCGAGCTTGAATCGAACGCTGCTGCGTGCACTCAAGCTCGGCTCACCCTTATGTACATTCATCATCACCATTTATTTTTTATAGCACTACTAATTCCGCAGCGCTGTGCAGAGAACTCATTCACTTCGGTCCCTGCCCCATTGGAGCTTACAAACTAAATTCCCTAACACACACACACACTGACAGACTAGGGTCAATTTAATAGTAGCCAATTAACCTACCAGTATGTTTTTAGAGTGTGGGAGGAAACTGGAGCACCCGGAGGAAACCCACGCAAACACAAACACAGGTCCCCCCTTCAAGTCATAGGCAGACGCATGTGTCATTGACGTGAGAACATGAATTGCGTTCTTTGGCGCAAATCTCAGGTACTTGCATGAACAGAGGTAAAACGCAAGATATGACACGTAAATGGACTTGCGTTGCTTAATGAATCAGGCCCTTAATATGGATAAGTGTACAGTTAATCCCCTAGGATGGGACACAGTAAGGGAAAACTGATATGGAAAAGAACATAGGAGTACTAGTGGACAGAAAGCTGTGTGCACAGCGCCAGGCAGTGGCTGTTAAAGAGAATAAAATCCTAGTGGCCAGAAAAGACAGATAAATGAATATATTACAGACCTATTATTACGTAACATCGCTTATTAAAGTACATTGTGAATATGGGGTACAATGTTTGGGCACCTCACTGTAAGAAGTACATAGGGGAACTCAAGAGGATTCAGATATGAAGAACCTCATTAAAAAAGAGAAAGGAGGGGTAACATTTTTGAAATCTGTTAAAAGTCCTTAAAGTTGAAATAATGAATGTATATAAATATTCAAGGTCAATACAAGGATTTTTCTAATACATTTTTTATACTAAGGAAGAGAGGTCATTACGTGTGAATCAAAGAAAGTCGCTATTTCCTCCAGCATAGGAAGGGTTCTTTACTGTAAGGGTGATGAAACTGTGGAATTCCGTTACCGCATGAAGGGCTGATGGAATTTATTCAGTTGCTTTTTGGAGGTCAGGAAGATATATTTTTCTCCTTGTTGGACTTAACCGGCAACTGTAACACTGGGTGTTATGTTTAGACTTCCCATAGAAGACATTTAAAATTTGTTAAATGTTGAACTCGATGGACCTGAGTCCTTTTTCAGCCATGATAACTATATAACTATGTAACTGTGTAGCTGTGTAACTATGTTATGGTGAAACTATGATACTATGTAACAATTAAACTATGTAACTATGATACTAAGTAACTGTGTAACTATGTAACTATATTATTATAAAACTATGTTACAGTGAAACTATGTAACTATGATACTATGTAACTATGATTACATGTAACTGTGTAACTATGTAACTATGATAGTATGTAACTATGATTACATGTAACTGTGTAACTATATAACTATGAAACTATGTTACAGTGAAACTATGTAACTATGATACTATGTAACTATGATTACATGTAACTGTGTAACTATGTAACTATATAACTATGAAACTATGTTACAGTGAAACTATGTAACTATGATACTATGTAACTATGATTACATGTAACTGTGTAACTATATAACTATGAAACTATGTTACGTTGAAACTATGTAACTATGATACTATGTAACTATGATTACATGTAACTGTGTAACTATGTAACTATGATAGTATGTAACTATGATTACATGGAACTATGTAACTATGATACTATGTAACTATGATTACATGTAACTGTGTAACTATGTAACTATATAACTATGAAACATGTTACATTGAAACTATGTAACTATGATACTATGTAACTATGATTACATGTAACTGTGTAACTATGTAACTATGATACTATGTAACTATGATTACATGTAACTGTGTAACTGTAACTATGATACTATGTAACTATGATTACATGTACCTGTGTAACTATGTAACTATATAACTATGAAACTATGTTACGGAGAAACTATGTAACTATGATACTATGTAACAATAAATCGATGTAAAAATGAACCTATGTAACAATGAAACTATGTAACTATTATGCTATGTAACTAGTTAATTGATAGGCTACAGTCTCATTAATATGGGTCCAGCCTATAAAAATTATGGCTTGCATTGTGAGTACCTGACAGTACTAATGTTAATTCAATATCTGCAAAATTAAATGTATTAAAATGAAATTGTACGCTGATCTCTAGTTTTATTAATGAAGACATTTTTGGTGCGTAAGTAGAAAGTTTTTTGTTTCAGAGGAATCCAGGTCAAACATGGAGATCAGAGACGGTATTTCTGGTATTTTTTAAGAACTCTCTGTGAATGATTTCTTAGTCCCAGCAATGCAGAAAACCCAGCTGGATGTTGTGTTCCTATTACTGACCATTGGATTTAATTCCACACTGGAATCTGTTCCTGTAATTGTTAGATTATAATTTGGGTGCTTAAGGATGCAACGAGGGTCCAAGCATGGACCTAGACCTTTGCCTTTTAGACTAAAGCTGGTGCAGTTGGTCAAATATTGCAGCATATTTGTCCCAAGAAGCAACATGATGCCCAATAGTGACCCTTGAAATTAGTAGGATTGTAATTGTTTTATTATTACAGTCAGAAGTTAATCGCAGACAGACTTTATTGGTTAGTGCATGTTGTCATCTTCCATCCATACTAATAGACACCAATGACACTATGTACCTGATTCATCAAAGCACGCCTTCCGGACGCAACCTGCGTTTAGTATTATACGCACGTATTACGGCTTTGTGTACTCCGAACTTCATCAAGATGGGCCTGATTCATTAAGGATCTTAACTTGAGAAACTTCTTATTTCAGTCTCCTGGACAAAACCATGTTACAATGCAAGGGGTGCAAATTAGTATTCTGTTTTGCACATAAGTTAAATACTGACTGTTTTTTCATGTAGCACACAAATACTTGATAGCTTATTTGTACACTGAAATTTAAAGTTGATATTTGTGTGCTACATGAAAAAACAGTCAGTATTTAACTTATGTGCTTTTTAATACTTTTGGGGTTATTTTGTATGTCAGATTTTTACTCCACCCACAGGAAAGAATTTAAAAAAAAAAAGTGGTTTTTATGTACACATGTCGAAGATGATCCTGCTGTATTAGTGAGGTTATTCAATCCTAAATGACGCTTCAAAGCAATTACGTTCATAACATATGGAATAAAAAGGTTTTTGTATGTGTTCACAAGTTCACAAGTGGACTCATCTGCTACTCATTCAGACCTGGGCACATCTTCAGCGCTGAATAAGTCGCACATACACTTATGTACAACATTTTTAAAACGCAAATTACACTTACACTTGTGTCAGATGGCAATATTGAGTAGGAGAGGGCTTCTTAGTGTTGTAATGCTATATGTACCAGAGGCGAACGCAGGATTTAGAAGGGGGGGTTTCCGCCCCCCCGGGGAAAAAAAAAATAGAGCAGCAGCTCCATTTCAGCGAGTCTGAATTCTACAGCAGCCGCGGTGCTGTCATGAAGCATCCGCGGCAGTGCTGTATTATACTATAATACAGCACTGCCGCGGACGCTTCATTGACAGCGCCGCGGCTGCTGTGGAGTACCGTTGGTTCCCGGAGGGGAGGGGTTTCTGGGGAACCAGAAACCCCCCCCTGCATGCGCTACTGTGTACAAAATATGTAGTTCCAGAAACTTTTGTCAATAATAGCTAGAAAAAGGCAAATTAAATCAGAGGGAACTATGCAAATGGCCGTGATGATGCTGATATAATTGTACAAAATAACTCAATAATAGCTCTGAAAGTGATTCATACACCCCCCCAAAAAATAATTGGCAAACATACCAGTCACTGAATTCAGAGCTTATACACCATCATTTACACAAGGTGCCTTTTATCTTTAAGTGCTTATATTATCCCAGTGTTAGGGTCATTTCTTAGTATCATATTTTCTGCATTGATGTTACCGGGATAGATCGTTCGCTGTCAGTCCTAACACCACAGTCATTCACATGGTCAAGTAAAAATCAATAGCCGCTAGTTCGTCCAGCTCATCCTGTTAGTGTATATAAATCTCTCAATCAAGGTGAAGGGAAATCTGGTCGTCAATCTTCCAGAGCGGCCGGATTAAGCCAAATGCTGCTCCTTTAAGGGAATGGATGGTAAAAGGGAATTAAAGTTTCAATCAGACAATTTTAAAGTATTCATTGAGTATATCTTTTTAAAAGGGACTGTGACTTTAAAAACGATCTATTCTTAATTGTGGCTAGTACAGGAAATATATATATATATATATATGTATAGGGGGTATAGATTTATGTTACCCTTCTGAGTGGGCTCTAAGAAAATCTAGTAAACTGCCACAGTAACAGTCGCCTGTAGCAAACGGAACGCTGCGTCTTTACCCGCAGTCATGATTCGGGAGTAGCGGACTGGGGGAGGTGACTTACAGGGCAGAGAATCTGTACCGGGGATATCTACATAGGCAAACCGAGGGGGGGGGGGGGTTTCCTAGTGCCTGGAAACCCCCTCCAAGCCTGGGGCACTGTATAGTTAAGATGGCTGGACCCTGCTCCCGCTTCACACAGCTCTGCTTGAAAAGGGAGAGCTGTGTGCACCTAACAGTAGTGCACGCAGCATTGCCCATGTATATTATAGGGATAGAGAGAGTTGGAGAGCAGCCAAGCACTGTCTAAAATTATAGCCACGCCCCCATGCATGCTGGTCACGCCCACTGGCGGCGTGGTGTGGAAACCCCCCTCTACAAATCCTGCGTTTTCCCCTGATCTATACGGCTTGATGTGCAGCTTAGAGCCACTAGTGGGATTCATTCTGGTTGGCCTATAATAGTAATAATCCATGCAGAATGAGGCATTTTAGGCCAGAAACTCAGCAATACAAGAGATTTGTTGTTCACTTATTTTGCTCAACGTCTGCTTTGAGGTTGACTGATAATTACACCCCTTAAACTAATACATATCAAGGCTCTGTCCTTCCCCGATACAATTTTTTTATACAGAGCTGTAAAACACTTATATGGAACCCAGAAAGTGCTTAGATTATAGAGGGCAGACCATGCAGAGGATGGAGCCTCTATGTGGTGTAGCGCTCTACGGCTCCCAAGAGGACTCCCGGGCCCTGGTGTGGCCTCCTCTTGGCCCCTTCCCCCGTGTGCAAGTGCAGCTTTGGCAAAAGCCGCTGCACTTAGATTGTTTCAGATAGATGGTGTTAGTCCGTTTGTCAGATCTGAATCGAGTCCATTTATAGCTCTTTCTGCGTTTTAGGAACTGTTTACATCTCACACAAGACAATGCAAGAACTTTAATTCATGCACTGATCATCTCCCGCATTGACTATTGAAATTCCCTCCTTAGAATCTATTTTGCACTCTGCAGCTACATTGATTATTCTTGAAAATCGTCCTTCCTCTGCTCATCTGCTCTGTCATTCTCTACATTGGTTGTCTGCTTTTCACCAATATAAAAGGCAACTACTAACATACAAGGACATCAACAAAACTGCACCAACATATCTCCTCACTAGTCTCACGATATCTCCCAAATCGACACGTCCATTCTGCACAAGATCTGCGTCTCTCTTCCACTCTCATCACATCCTCTCATTCTCAGTATCAGGACTTTTTTCAGGCTGCACCCACTTTCTGGAATTCCCTGCCTCACAGTCTTTAAACCTTCAACCATTCTCTGAAAACCCACCTCTTCAGGCAAGCTTATAATATTCCTCTACCACCATCTTACACTCCCTAGGTTACCCTATTACCACCCTCTACACAGCTAACACAAGACTACGACCCTCTGACCAACATTGCTGTGTGACTGATCACACAGCCCACTAAGCACTCTCTACTTTTGGAATCTGGCTGGACCGATATGCAATATGTAGCACTTGTATCAAACTCCCATTGTCGTATAGATTGTAAGCTTGCGAGCAGGGTTCTCTTACCTCTCTGTCTGTATTACCCAGTATTGTTTTATTACTGTGTTTGTTCCCAATTGTAAAACGTTATGAAATTTTCTGGCGCTATATAAATAAATGTTGATGATCAATATATCTGGTGGTGTTAATTTGTGGCTGTCTTTATAGTCTGCTGATATGATCCAGATTCAGATTTATGTTACCACTTATTCAGATTTATGTAAGCATTAACTTTTATGTTGTAAATAATTGTCATTTTGTTATTTATATGTGTATTCTTCATACTGACGTGTGTGGTTATTTTATTATTTTATTATTATATAGAACATTTGCTTTTCTATGCATGCAAATAGAGAACATTTTACGATGGTTTGTTGTTAAGCGATTTGTATATTGGATAGCTCTGTAAATTTTTTGTTGTTCAAATACAACATTAATTGCAAACATTTTACCTTAAATACTAACTTTTATTCACCTAATTTAACGTAAACTAATTATAAGGTTCGAATCACTAAACATTCTAAAAAGGAAAAATGTTGCCCATAGCAACCAATCAGATTCTAGCTATATCTTTCTCTAATGTACTAGATAAATGATAGCTAGAATCTGATTGGTTGTTATGGGCAATACCTCCACTTTTCCTTTTTCGAAGGTTTGATAAATCTACCTCATAGGATATTTTTTTAAACATCCACAAAGGTGAGCATATCCTTTTTAAACTAGAAAAATCCCATATTTTTGTATATTGCTCCAGAATGTTGTCCTGACAATTGTCCATATGATCTGTAAATAAAGCTGGTTGAATGCAGTCACTTTATAATATGAAAATATGTCAGGTTTGCTTGATCAGTAAACCCTGCAGTAATGCTCATTTGCATTTCCAATCTCTATAGTAGATACTGTTTTCACAGTAAATTACTCCCAGGCAGTAAGAAATAATTGATGTAGATGACTTTGAGTAAGATTATGCAGTATTGTGCATTACGGCGTGCATGTAGGCTGGAATGATCACAGAAAAAAATCTTCTCTATTAGATTGCTCAATGCACTAACCCAGACAGAGAGAGACTTAAATCAGAACTAATGAGCACTGTCAGTAGCCGTATAGGATATTTAGGTAATATTTGCAAGATCGTTAGGGTTTAAAGGCATTAACTACAACACAGTCAGCAAATATGGCCCCTGCCTCGGTAGCTTTTGGGAAAAGGATTGAAAGATAATTATAAAAGTTTATGAGGAGGGAAGTATGGCAGAGATCACAGGTACGCACACATAGGGCCTGATTCATTAAGGAATGCAAAACGAATGTACTCTGTTTTTTGTTTGTTTTAATAAATGCACGTATTTCAGGCACACGTTTGTCTGTTTTAAATGACAAGAGTATCTGAAGAAACGTCTTGTTTAATACAGACATAAACACTCTCTGCATATATGGCACTATTCTTTTGCAGATGGACACAACCCACTGCAGTATACAAACAATACCATACTTGTCAACCTTTTAAAACTTCATTACGGGAGATCCCGGGCAGGGGGGCGTGGTTGTAGGGCGGGAGGTGCGGGTTGCGGTGAATCGCTGCATTTTGGCCCCGCCCCCGCAACACAATGCCGTTTTGTCGCGGGGGCGGGACCAAAATGACGTGATTCACAGCGAATCGCGTAAATTTGACAGCAAGTTGCTGTATGCGGGATACTTGCCTGCTCTCCTGGGAGACTGGGAGACCTACCTGAAATTCAGGAGTCTCCCGGACATTCCGGGAGAGTTGGCAAGTATGAACAATACATATGTGTAATATAAAATCTGAGCAGAATGCACAGAAGAAAAAAAAAAAAGAATTTGGCCATTGTCACCTGTTAATAATATAATCGTTAAGTAGAAGATTTTGGAAAAATAACAAACTTTTTTGTTCTTTTTTTTTTAACATCAAATACATTTATGGTGATGTTCTCAAAATGTACTGTATATAAAATTAGTTTTTTTACAGTTGCACCTAACTGCAAACACATTACATGCCCATACATGTCCATAGTAATTATAACATTAATATAACAATTAATATATATATATATATATATATATTAATTAATAACAGTCATACACATCACTAGTAATCAGCACTACACCAGACCTGTAGCTGGTGCAAGTGATACTACTGAATAATACAAACCTTACAGATGCCCAACGCTTGAATCGGCTGCTGTTAAGTGCGCTCAACCCTGGCACGTCCTTGTTGCCTATGTCAGTCCTTCCCTTCCCCACCCTGGCACACCCTTTAGGTGGTGCTGTTGAAAGTGTAATTTACAGGTTAACAACATTTTTTATCATTGTACCAGTTTTCATAAATACCCCATTAATATGATTTTATTTTTTAATAACCACTATACTTTAAAGTAGGCAGAACAATAATTCATTATTCTCTTTCTAAATATATGTCTTACATACTTTACGTAGCCCATTCCTTCTAGAAATCTAACTGCAAAAGACTTGTTTGTCTCTAGTCTGTAATAAAGAACAATACCTTGTCAATATTTCAGGGCCCAAAATCGAGACAAAATTGGCTACGCCCAGCGATCCGCTAAAGCCACGCCCAGATCGGCAATAATCAGTTTATTTGCCTGGATCAATCACACTAATAATGCAAACTTATAGTTATAGCTAGAGATACCGGGCCTGAGTCATTAAGGAAAGTAAGGCAAAAAAAGGAGTAAATGTTCTCTGGGACAAACCGTGTGACAATGCAAGGGGTGCAAATTAGTTTATTATTTTGCACATAAGTTAAATACTGCTTGTGTTTTCATATAGAAAACATATACTTGATAGCTTTATTTTTACACTGAAATGTAAAGATGATCTAGGACATGACCTACACCAACTATAAATCTATCCCCACATTTTAAATTTACCTCCCCCTCCAATGCAGCATGGTTTTGCCCAGGTGCAAAGTTACTCCTTTTTTTATGCATTTCTCTACTTGACTCAGGGCAACCATTACTTTGAAGAATTGCATCCAATCCACTTTTAAATCCTGGTATATGCAATTCAGTCAAACAAGTATACATTAAAATATTGTCGATATATTTGTCTTTAATTAAAGACATTGGGCCTGATTCATTAAGGACCTTAACTTAAGAAACTTCTTATTTCAGTCTCCTGGACAAAACCATGTTACAATGCAAGGGGTGCAAATTAGTATTCTGTTTTGCACGTAAGTTAAATACTGACTGTTTTTTCATGTAGCACACAAATACCAACTTTACATTTCAGTGTACAAATAAGTTATCAAGTATTTGTGTGCTACATAAAAAAACAGGCAGTATTTAACTTATGTGCAAAACAGAATACTAATTTGCACCGCATCATCATCATCATCATCATAATCATTTATTTATATAGCGCCACTAATTCCACAGCGCTGTACAGAGAACTCATTCACATCAGTCCCTGCCCCATTGGAGCTTACAGTCTAAATTCCCTACTATAGACACTCCTTGCATTGTAACTTGGTTTTGTCCAGGAGACTTAAATAAGAAGTTTCTTAAGTTAAGATCCTTAATGAATCAGGCCCATTGTTATCAATTTTCAGAGATGCAGAGGAGAGATTCATGAAGACTGGAGTAGGCGGAGTTTAAATAACCGTCATGCGGAGATTATTTTTCCGCATGACGGTTTAATAAGGATATTGCAGACTCTCTAGACTACTGAACCTGTAGGAGAATACAGTAACTTTCATCAACATATAAAGCATGCATAGTTAAGATATTGTTAAAACTAAAAATATTTCAGAAAAAGCTGTGATTTTGGGGGGCGGGGGGAATGTATTTCTCAATTCATACCAGATTTCTGTTTGTAAAGACACTGTGTGGGTCACTCAGAGGCTAAATGTAAATTTACAGAAGACCACAGAGCTTACAGTCGCTTATACTTAGATAAAGTGACTGTGGTGGGCAGCACAGTGGCTCAGTGGTTAGCACTTCTGCCTCACAGCACTGGAGTCATGAGTTCGATTCCTGACCATGGCCTTATCTGTGTGGAGTTTGAATGTTCTCCCTGTGCATGCATGGGTTTCCCCCGGGTGCTCCGGTTTCCTTCCACACTCCAAAAACATACTAGTAGGTTAATTAGCTGCTATAATTTTTTTTTACCTTAGCCTGTCTGTGTCTGTGTGTGTGTGTGTGTGTGTGTGTGTATATTAGAAAATTTAGACTGTAAGCTCCAATGGGGCAGGGACTGATATGAGTGAGTTCTCTGTACAGCGCGGAGGAATTAGTGGCGCTATATAAATAAAAACAACAAAAACATGGATGTAAATGTAGTTGTTTTTGGGGTTTTTTCAGAACACTGGTTGCATTAGATTGTAAGCTCCATTTATCAGGGAAGCTGTCCCGAGAAGTGTCTGCGTATAGTAATAAGACAGATTATGATTCACTCCAGGAACGCAGAAGTAGGGGCAGGTTCTCTGCCCTCCAATGTGATAAAGGAAGGTGGACAACAACAGCTGCCACAAAAGCAACAAAATAATTGAAACAACAGTTTCTAAATAAATTTACCATTAAATATTTTTTCCTTGACAAACATCATAGAATAAAATCTGGGCTGAGTGACCCTGAGAACTGATCGTTAACCCCCAAGATGCACCTAAAAACCCTGAGGATCTTAGTCTGGCCCTGACAGTTCCCGCGTGTGGTTGACAAAATACATAAAACTAAATTAAATGTTATATTAAAAAAAATAAAAAAATTCTAATGATGGTTTATATTTAAAGGCAATTGTCACACGCTGGAATTATACTGACAGACTTGCAAATTAACATTTTCACAGCTCTCTAACTTTCAACCTTTCTTCATAATGATACATTTTCAGAGTATATATTACAAGTACAGTATCATTGCTGGAGCTCAAGGGCTGGGGGATGCTCTCCGCATAAATTATTGGCTTCTATTTCGCAAAGTGCAATAAATAACTGGGGGTGCGCATGCGGTTAGGGAGACGAGGCCGTAAGATCTGGTTGCTACAAAATGAAGGGAATTAATTTAGGGATACATTTTTTTTCTTGATGGAAAAATCTAAATTAGAGGCCTTTAGTATTGGTAACACAATTATGTATTTGTCTTTTAAAGTGCACATAGCTCATGTGCAAGTTTTTGTATAAGGAATAAAGAGGGTCCCGTATCCGTTGTGTCTCGGGCAGCAGAATACTAGAACTTCCTGTTACCTCATTTTTGTCATATTAATTAACACAGCAATAGTCCACAGCACTTTACAAACACAGTAATGAAACAATATATTATATTGGTCCAGCCGGATTACAATGGAATATATGTGGACATCACGGTGGCTCAGGGGTTAGCACTTCTGCCTCACAGCACTGGGGCCATGAGTTTGATTCCTGACCATGGCCTTATCTGTGAAGAGTTTGTATGTTCTCCCCGTGTTTGCGTGGGTTTCCTCCCACATCCCAAAAACATACTAGTAGGTTAATTGGCTGCTATTAAATTGACCCTAATCTGGGGGTGTATGTGTGTGTGTTAGAGAATTTAGACTGTAAGCTCTATTGGGGCTTACAGTCTAAATTCCCTAACATACACAGACTAGGGTCAATTTATTAGCAGCCAATTAACCTACCAGTATGTTCATGAAGTGTGGGTGGAAACCGGAGCACCCAGAGGAAACCCACGCAAACACGGGGAGAGCATACAAACTCCTCACAGATAAGGCCATGATTGGGAATTGAACTCACGACGCCAGTGCTGTGAGACAGAAGTGCTAACCACTAAGCCACCGTGCTGCCATAGTGCATGAAGCGGTTGCTCATTCACGATGCTCACACCATGGCATAATATTTACTTGCAGGAACCATGCCAGCGGTAGTCTGTATAATAGCATCTTGACATCAGAGGTTGGGACCCAGTGCACGATGGAAGCAAATATCATATTTAACAGATACTCTCAGGATATGGAAGAGCCTTTATCACTGACCTTGTCACTCAAGTGTTGGTTGGAGTTATTTAACCACTCAATGCCTGGAGGGTTCTCACCCCTTTTAGACTAGTTTTTTTTATGTTTGTGTTGTAGATTTGTCAGTTTCACAATTTTTTTTAGTTTATTCATGTAAATGTTATATTGTTTCCCAGTCTTTATTTTGGTATACATTTTAGTTTTAGAAGTTTTTTTCTCTTGAATGTATTTTTTGACTGCAAAGAATCGGTTGCACAATCTATTTAGGTCGGGAATAATAGGGGATAGAAGCGGGAGTTGGCACGTAAAAATTGGGGTGAAAGTGATTCATGCACATTTTGTGTGACGTTCATACATTTGTAGCAGAGATCTAATGCTAGCCGGAATGTGTCTATTATCAGTGATCTATTAATGCAAAACCAGATAATGTCTGTAATAAATTGATTGGAGTCATCAGCGCGGTTCAGTGTATTCACATAAATCACCAAATGATATATGTTAGGAGCTTCAACAAAATGACACCCAGCATATATTAAGTGCAAAGAACAAATGTTAACATATAGACCTTAAAGAAAAATAAAATGAAACATAAAATGCTTATATTTGAATGACGGATGGATCCATATATCGCAATATTCTGATCCTTCCCTCCGTGTTATTTGGAAATAGCCTGTTACGTGTAAAAAAAATATAGATATAACATAGTGCGACATCGTTTAAACAAAATAATTTCACATAAAATAAACAAATTGTGATTCAATCCATTTGATTCATTCCGCCACAATTTCTCTCCTATGTGGTTCCACCTACTAAACAATAAAAATATTTTCGCCTCCAGTGCTCATGTAGTGATGATATGATGTGAATTCTACTCCGTCACCATCAAAATCCTTCAGTGAAAACACTTACAAGAGGAAAATTGATAAAGGGCCTGAAATCAAATTTCTTTAGATCTTCTCTCCATGGAAATGCTGAGAATTCTTTCCAAAAACAATCCCTCAGTGTCAATAGGGAGAAGAGAGAGAGAGAACGGATCTAGCGTGATACCGTTTTGACTAAAATAAACTTTTTTTGCACATAGTGGTATATAACTCGCATATTAAAAAAGATACATAAAAATGATAAAAATAATAATAAAAAACACTGGAACATAGTAGTATGAGGATCCCTACTAGATTGAAATGGATATGGGCTTGTTGTCATAAATTCTCGGGGTATCTGCACAATCACCACTCCACTAGAACTTCAGATGGCGTACCAGGGATCCTAATAGTCTCCAGATTTGGTAACCCTTTCACCCCAACGCGTTTTAGCTCTTAAAATAGGTATTTTTCAAGGAATGCCAAAATGGGTTGTCAATGGGCTTTCATATTTGTACGTAAGTCCGTTTGTGTGCCGTATCTTACATGAAATCACTCTGCGCATGCTCAGTAATGGACATTACACCAATGATTGCAATTGATGTCTGAACGCAAATGACACTTACGACATGAGAGGTGAAACATGGGAGGGACGGGGCAGACTAACGTCGGCCATGTACAGTGAGGGCGATGCAAGTCCTGGTTTCCTCGTAAATACGTCTGGTTACTGACGTATCGTTTACATCAGCTACAGGTGTAAGTGCCGACGACTGATCATCACGACTGATACAGCGTAGTACCTTGGTTTATATATTTAATGTTAAAAAAAAGTATATATATATATATATTTATTTATTTATTTTTAAAAAAAATACATATTTTTTATTGATAGAACTGTTCATTTATTTTATAATTTCAAAATGTGTTCTGATGTGATCTTAGACCCAGGCTGTTGTCTGCATCTACAGAAGGCAAATAACGTTTAGGCAAAGCGTACTTACATCCACGTTTAAATTAAACCATATCTGGAGATACTTTTGGCTTTGAATATGTTTGGAAATACGCTGAAGTTCTGTGCTCTTTTTAAAATGCAAGTTGCGAGCGAACATGAATCATGCCCAGTGTTCCCGCTTTATGTACATAGCTCTGAACATTATGGGGCTCATTTAGCTTTGGACACATTTGTGCCCCGGAACGTTAGCAGGAAATAAATGAATAAATTCATGTGTGTATGTTCGCTCGTCGCTACAACACAAGCATGTACGCTCGGCGCTACAACACAAGCATGTACTGAAGAAAGCGCAGAGAGGCGGCTTGACAGGGTCACTAGTAAATTACCCTATTTATACACAATATAATCATGTAATAAAGTGACATATGTACGTCAGAGAATAATGGCTGGAGAGTGTTACATTTTATTTTGCACTTATTAATGACAGTATACACATAAAATATAAATACAGACATACTGAATTCAGAGAAATAAAATTAAATATAGACAAATCTGTTTTTTTCCCCTTTAAATGTGAATCGTCTTTCCTGCCATAGTCCTAATAAAAATAAGTAATGTGAATAGACGGCGGCTTCATATAATATAGCCCCCATGCTAATGAATTATTTACAGCTGGAGAGGTCAATCTATCTCAGGAGAGTCCAACTCGTACCACCATTCATCATCATCATCATCGTCATCAATGAGCCTCATTGCACCATCCCTCCAGCACCCGCAAGCAATACAACCCTTGACAGGTCTTGCTAGCAGGTCTACATCAGTCATAATTATGTGAATACGCCCTTATCGTGCTCGGTCTGTATTTGCCCATTCCTTCTCTCCCCCGTTTCATCCTCTCATACACAAATAAAGCAGGTATATATTCATGAGGCCCTATGTGTATAGCAAGCAGGTGTCAGGGACCCAAACCAAATAGTCACAACACTGGCCCCTGAGTCTGTCACTGTCTGACGTCAGCGCCAGTAGGAGAGGGGCCCCTCAACTTCACCATCGTCTTTGATAGTATTGGTGATGGTGAAGAACCTGTGGCTTGACTTTGTTTTGCACAGTCTAAAATCACCCAGAGAGCACTGAAATACATATTAAACCTGACCATGCTGCTGATACAGACAAATATTTGTCGGTAGCAATATTAGGCATATAAAAAATTGCAGATTTACTTGAAAAATAGTAGAGACTAAATGCTTTGCATCTCAGTTGAGCACAAAGAATTAAGCCTGAAATTAAGCAGTTTAAACAAACTTGAAAGACGTCATTTCTAAAGTCATACATTTTGCTATGTATTCATTTAGGGAGAGTGCTCTATGATGCACCCTACTCTACTTTTTCCTCCTCTGTCTAATACTTCCAGCAGTGATGGCTGACAGTGATAGTCATGGCTGGTTTGAAATTTTCCCTCGGAGTTAATACAAACATAATGTGATGATGATAAGGAACTTACAGTTTGCACTTCACAATTGTCGTCAGGAGCAGCTTCAGTCCCAGAACAATCAGCATAAACATCATCAGCAAGGACAACAACTCTGGATGTACATTTAACATTTCA